>NW_022610406.1:95000-121500 GCF_000309985.2 Brassica rapa | reverse complement strand
GGCAGTCTGGTCAGTATACACAGGACGTCCGTTGGTGTCCGCCAGCACACACAGGACGTTCATGGCTGTCCGTGTGTGTCTGTGTGTGTCTGTCTGTGTCCGTCAACACACACAGGACGGCCGTGGCTGTCAATCAGTACACATATCAGCATGTTGGTCCTTGGAATAAGCACACTGGCCCTTCCCGTGGACTGTTTGTGTCATTTTTGCCCATGTGGGCTGTCTGTTCAGTACACACACGATGTCCGTGGGTGTCTGCCAGCACACACAGGACATCCATGGCTGTCTGTGGCTGTCCGTCAGCACACACAAGACGTCTGTGGCTGTCCTTGTGTGTCCGTGTGTGTCCGTCAGCACACACAAGACGTCCGTGGGTGTCTGTCAGCACACACATGACGTTCGTGTGTGTCAGTCAGCACACACAGGACGTCCGTGGCTGTCTGTGTGTGTCCATGTGTGTCCGTCAGAACACACAGGACGTCCGTGGCTGTCCATCAGTACACATATCAGCACGTTGGTCCTTGGACTCAGCACGCTGACCCTTCCTGTGGACTGTTCGGGTGATTTTGGCCCATGTGGGCTGTCTGTTCAGTACACAAAGGACGTCTGTGGGTTTCCGCCAGCACACACAGGACGTCCGTGGCTGTCTGTCAGCACACACATGACGTCTGTGGCTGTCCATGTGTGTCCGTGTGAGTCCGTCAGCACACACAGGACGTCCGTGGCTGTCCATCAGTACACATATCAGCACGCTGGTCCTTGGACTCAGCAAGCTGGCCCTTCCTGTTGACTGTTTAGGTGATTATGGCCCACGTCGGCAGTCTGTTCAGTACACATAGGACGTTTGTGGGTGTCTGCCAGCAGACACAGGACGTCTGTGGCTGTCCATCAGCACAAACAGGACGTCTGTGGCTGTTCGTGTGTGTCTGTGTGTGTCCGTCAACACACACAGGACGTCCGTGGCTGTCCTTCAGTACACATATCAGCACGCTGGTCCTTGGATTCAGCACACTGGCCCTTCCTGTGGACTGTTTGGGTGATTTTGGCCCACGTGGACTGTCTGTTCAGTACACATAGAACGTTTGTGGGTGTCCGCCAGCACACACAGGACGTCCGTGGCTGTCCATGGCTTTCTGTCAACAAACACAGGACGTCTGTGGCTGTCCGTGTGTGCCCGTGTGTGTTCGTGTGTGTTCATCAGGACACATAAGACGTCCGTGGGTGTCTGTCAGCACACACAGGACGTCCGTGTATGTTTGTCAGCGCACACAGGACGTGTGTGGCTGACCGTGTGTATCCGTGTGTGTCCGTCAGCACACATAGGACGTCCGTGGCTGTCCATCAAGACACATATCAGCACGATGGTTCTTGGACTCAGCACGCTGACCCTTCCCATGGACTGTTTGTGTCATTTTGGCCCACGTGGGCTGTCTGTTCAGTACACACAGGATGTCCGTGGGTGTCTGCCAGCACACACAGGACGTCCATGGCTGTCTGTGGCTGTCCGTCAGCACCTACAAGACATCCGTGGCTGTCCGTGTGTGTCCGTCAGCACACACAAGGGTGTCCGTCAGCACACACAGGACGTCTGTGGCTGTCTGTCAGCACACACATGACGTATGTGGCTGTCCATGTGTGTCCGTGTGTGTCCGTCAGCACACACAGGACATCCGTGGCTGTCCATCAGTACACATATCAGCACGTTGGTCCTTGGACTATTTAGGTGATTATGGCCCACGTGGGCAGTCTGTTCAGTACACACAGGACGTTTGTGGGTGTCTGCCAGCAGACACAGGACGTCTGTGGCTGTCCGTCAGCACACACAGGACGTCCGTGGCTGTCCGTGTGTGTCCGTCTGTGTCCGTCAGCACACACAGGACGTCCGTGGCTGTCCATCAGTACACATATCTGCACGTTGTTCCTTGGAGTCAACACACTGGCCCTTCCCGTGGACTGTTTGGGTGATTTTGGCCCACGTGGGCTGTATGTTCAGTACACACATGACGTGCGTGGGTGACCGCTAGCACACACAGGACGTCCGTGGCTGTCTGTCAGCACACACACGACGTCCGTGGGTGTCCGTGTGTGTCTGTGGGTGTCCTCCAGCACACACAGGACGGCCATTGCTGTCAGTGGCTGTCCGTCAGCAACACAGGACGTCCAGTTGTGTCTGTCAGCACACAACGAACGTCCGTGTGTGTTCGTGTGTGTCCATGTGTGTCTGTCAGCCCACACAACACGTCTGTGGCTGTCCATCAGTACACATATCAGCATGCTGGTCCTTGGACTCAGCACGCTGGCCCATCCCGTGGACTTTTTGGGTGATTTTGGCCCACGTGGGCTGTCTTTTCAGTACACATAGGACGTCCGTGGGTGTCCGCCAGCACACACAGGACGTCTGTGGCTATCCATGTGTTTCCGTGTATGCCCGTCAGCACACACAAGACGTTCGTGTCTGTCCATCAGTACACATATCACCATGCTGGTCCTTGGACTCAGCACGCTGGCCCTTCCCGTGGACTGTTCGGGTGATTTTTGCCCACGTGGCTGTCTGTTCAGTACACACAGGACGTTTGTGGGTGTCAGCCAGCACACACAGGACGTTTGTGGCTGTCCATCAGCACAAACAGGACGTCTGTGGCTGTCCGTGTGTGTCTGTGTGTGTCCGTCAGCACACACAGGACGTCCGTGGCTGTCCATTAGTACACATATCAGCACGCTGGTCCTTGGATTCAGCACACTGGCCCTTCCTGTGGACTGTTTTGGTGATTTTTGCCCACGTGGGCTGTCTGGTACGTACACACAGGACGTCTGTGGGTGTCCGCCAGCACACACAGGACGTCCGTGGCTGTTAGTCAGCACACACAGGTCGTCTGTGGCTGTTTGTGTGTGTTTGTGTTTGTCCATCAGTACACACATGACATCCGTGGCTGTCCATCAGTACACATATCAGCACGCTGGTCCTTGGACTCAGCACGCTGGGCCTTCCTGTGGACTGTTCGGGTGATTTTGGCCCACGTGGGCTGTCTGTTCAGTACACACAGGACGTCTGTGGGTGTCCGTCAGCACACACAGGACGTCCGTGTGTGTCCGTCTGCACACCCAGGACGTCTGTGGCTGTCCGTGTGTGTCCGTCGGCACAGACAGGACGTCCGTGGCTGTCCATCTGTACACATATCAGCACGCTGGTCCTTGGACTCAGCACGCTGGCCCTTCCCCTGGCCTGTTCAGGTGATTTTTGCCCACGTGGGCTGTCTGTTCAGTACACACAGGACGTCCGTGGGTGTCCGTCAGCACAAATAGGACGTCCGTTTGTGTCCGTCAGCACACACAGGCCGTCTGTGGCTGTCCATGTGTGTTCGACAGCACACACTGGACGTCCGTGGCTGTGCATCAGTACACATATCAGCACGTAGTTCCTTGGACTCAACACGCTGGCCCTTCCCATGGACTGTTTGGGTGATTTTGGCCCACGTGGTCTGTCAGTTCAGTACACATATGACGTGCATGGGTGACTGCCAGCACACACAGGACGTCTGTGGCTGTCTGTCACCACACACACGACGTCCGTGGGTGTCCGTGTGTGTCTGTGGGTGTCCGCCAGCACATACAGGACGGCCATGGCTGTCAGTGGCTGTCCGTCAGCAACACAGAACGTCCGATTGTGTCTGTCAGCACAAACAGAACGTCTGTGTGTGTCCGTGTGTGTCTGTAAGCCGACACAGGACGTATGTGGCTGTCCAACAGTACACATATCAGCATGCTGGTCCTTGGACTCAGCACGCTGACCCATCCCGTGGACTGTTTGGGTGATTTTGGCCCACGTGGAATGTCTGTTCAGTACACACAGGACGTCCGTGGGTGTCCGCCAGCACACACAGGACGTCTGTGGCTATCCATGTATTTCCGTATGTGTCCGTCAGCACACACAGGACGTTCGTGTCTGTCCATCAGTACACATATCAGCACGCTGGTCCTTGGACTCAGCACGCTGGCCCTTCCAGTGGACTGTTCGGGTGATTTTGGCCCACGTGGCTGTCTGTTCAGTACACACAGGACGTCTGTGGGTGTCAGCCAGCACACACAGGACGTCTGTGGCTGTCCGTGTGTGTTTGTGTGTGTTTGTGTGTGTCCTTCAGTACACACAGGACATCCGTGGCTGTCCATCAGTACACACATCAGCACGCTGGTCCTTGGACTCAGCACGCTGGCCCTTCCTGTGGACTGTTCGCGTGATTTTGGCCCACGTGGGATGTCTGTTCAGTACACACAGGACGTCCGTGGGTGTCCGTCAGCACACACAGGACGTCCGTGTGTGTCCGTCTGCACACCCAGGACGTCTGTGGCTGTCCGTGTGTGTCCGTCAGCACACACAGGACGTCCGTGGCTGTCCATCAGTACACATATCAGCACGCTGGTCCCTGGACTCAGCACGCTGGCCCTTCCCGTGGACTGTTCAGGTGATTTTGGCCCACGTGGGCTGTCTGTTCAGGACACACAGGTCGTCCGTGGGTGTCCGTCAGCACAAATAGGACGTCCGTTTGTGTCCGTCAGCAAACACATGATGTCTGTGGCTGTCCGTGTGTGTCCGTCAGCACACACAGGACGTCCGTGGCTGTCCATCAGTACACATATCATCACGTTGGTCCTTGGACTTAGCACGCTGACCCTTCCCGTGGACTGTTCGGGTGATTTTTTCCCACGTGGGCTGTCTGTTCAGTACACACAAGCCATCTGTGGTTGTCTGCCAGCACACACAGGACGTCCATAGCTGTCCGTGTGTGTTCGTGTGTGTCCATCTATGTTCGTCAGCACACACAGGACGTTCGTGGCTGTCTATCAGTACACATATCAGCACGTTGGTCCTTGGACTCAGCACGCTGGCCCTTCCCGTGGACTGTTTGGGTGATTTTGGCCCACGTTCGCTGTCTGTTCAGTACACACATGACGTCCGTGGGTGTCCGCCAGCACACACAGGACATCTGTGGCTGTCCATGGCTGTCCGTTAGCACACACAGGATGTCTGTGGCTGTCCGTGTGTGTCTGTGTGTGTCCGTCAGCACACACAAGACGTCTGTGGGTGTCCGTCAGCACACACAGGACGTCCGTGTGTGTCCATTAGCACACACAGGACGTCCGTGTGTGTCCATTAGCACACACAGGACGTCTGTGGCTGTCCGTGTGTTTCCGTGTGTGTCCGTCAGCACACATATGACGTCTGTGTCTGTCCATCAGTACACATATCAGCACGTTGGTCCTTGGACTCAGCACGCTGACCCTTCGCGTGGACTGTGCGGGTGATTTTGGCCCACGTGGGCTGTCTGTTCAGTACACACAGGACGTCTGTGGGTGTCCGCCAGCACACACAGGACGTCCGTGGCTGTCCATGTATTGTCCGTGTGTGTCCGTCAGCACACACAGGATGTCCGTGGGTGTCCGTCAGCACACACAGCATGTCTGTGTGTGTCCGTCAGTACACATAGGACGTCCATGGCTGTCCGTGTGTGTCTGTCAGCACACAGGATGTCCGTGGCTGTCCATCCGTACACATATCAGCACGTTGGTCCTTGGACTCAGCACGCTGGCCCTTCCCGTCGACTGTTTGGGTGATTTTGGCCCACGTAGGCTGTCTGTTCAGTAGACACGGAACGTCCGTGGGTGTCCGCCAGCATACACAGGACGTCCATGGCTGTTCGTCGCTATCCGTCAGCACACACAGGACGTCTGTGGCTGTCCATCAGTACACATATCAGCACGCTGATCCTTGGACTTGGCACACTGGCCCTTCCCGTGGACTGTTCGGGTGATTTTGGCCCACGTGGGCTGTCTTTTCAGTACACACAGGACGTATGTGGGTGTCCGTCAGCACACACAGGATGCATGTGTGTGTCCGTCAGCACACATAGGACGCCCATGTGTGTCCGTGAGCACACACAGGACATCCGTGGCTGTCCGTGTCTGTCCGTGTGTGTCCGTCAGCACACACAGGACGTCTGTGGCGTCCATCAGTACACATATCAGCATGTTGGTCCCTGGACTCAGCACGCTGACCCTTCCCATGGACTGTTCGGGTGATTTTGGCCCACGTGGGCAGTCTGTTCAGCAGTACACACAGGACATCCGTGGGTGTCCGCCAGCATACACAAGACGTCCGTGTGTGTCCGCCAGCTCGCACAGGATGTTCGTGGCTGTCCGTGTGTGTCTGTCAGCACACACAGGACGTCTGTGGCTGTCCATCAGTACACATATCAGCACGTTGGTCCTTGGACTCAGCACGCTGACCCTTCCCGTGGACTGTTTGGGTGATTTTGGCCCACGTGGGCGGTCTGTTCCATACACACAGGACGTCCGTGCGTGTCCGCCAGCACACACAGGACGTCCGTGGCTGTCCGTCAGCACACACAGGACGTCCGTGGCTGTCCGTGTGTGTCCGTCAGCACACACAGTGTTACAGGCTGGGAATCTGGGTTGATGAAATGGATGGGCGATGGGTTGTCTTATCGGTAAGGATGAAGACCGGATGGAAAGATGGTGAGGATGGCCGACTTGATCTTCCTTTTAATCCAATCTAACCTGGAAACAATGAAGAACAATGAGTTTATGAATAATTAAAATAAGAACAGAAACTAAAAGATAAAGGGATGGAATGGTTTATGGATAGATGATTGAACATGGAAGATGGATAGATGATGTTGGATAGTTGATGATTGACTCTCTCAATCTGTGGGTTTGATTGACTCTCTCAATTTGGAATAACACTGGCTGTTGAATCACACAAACAACCTATACTAGACGAATCAATAGAACACAAGAATCACTCAAGTATCCTAAGGACAGATTTCTATTCAAAGACTCTCTTTGATAAAAATAAACAAACTGAATATTATTTCTTAAGGATTGAAAGTTGATTTACAATGAATACTAGACAGATCTTATATAGGCTCGTGCCTTAACTTAGCTAGAAAACTAAAACAAAGAAAGAAGCAAACAAATAAGGAAAACCGATAAAACTAGCCGTTGGAAGATATCTTGGATCCAAAAGCTTTCTTCAAGGGATTTGATTATGGTTTGTATCTGGACGGTTTGAGGGTGTAGGTAAGGTTCTTGGGAACATCTTGAATGCTGAAGACTTGGCCGAAATCTTTGTAGTCTTGGCTTGAAAAGAGCTGTTGGGAATTGATGGGCAATAATTCCAAAAATAGCTCCAAAGATGGCAAGTCTGATCTTGCTTGAATTCGTGTGCTCTGGTGAGTGATGGTGCATCTTAAGACTCTTAGTAAAGTAAGGAATGCTTCCAAAACGCTGCAGCTTTGATGGTTTGGTCGTGGGTCACTTATTCTCCAAAGTGGGGATGCATCCAATTTAGGAAAGTTCCTAAACAATAAGATCCTCCTGATCATGTGGGCTCTGGTGCGTGGTAAGAACTCTTCTACTCCTTCTGTTTCGTTGGATATACTTCTCAGATGCTTAGAAAAATCTCCTTGTCGCCATTGTTCGGTTTGACTAAGATTGAACCGGTGAGACTCCAAATTAGGCAATTGCAGAACTGGATTGACCGGCTTAGGGAACTGGGCCATAACTCCATATTTCCGTGGACTGTTCTCCTCATTTTTGGCTTGTTGGAAGGATATTAGATCCATCTTGAATTCCATGCTTTTTTTTGGGTCGGAACGCTTCTTGGTTGGGCTTGAAACAACTTCTAAACTCGGATGCTCGCAGATGGACGGGCTGGAGAACCTCCGGTTTGTAAAATTTATATCTTCTTGGTCCAAGTAGCTTTGAATTTGATACGAACTGTTCTTGACTCCTTGTTGAGTGTAGAATGCATGAAAATTGGTTTCATGGCAAAATTCTTCATGGTTGGTAAGATACGCCTGTTTTACTGAACACTTATACTGGTTAGCCCTTTGGTTAGCTGGTTGGTGTAACTGCTTGGCCTCTGGTTCAGGTACAGATTTGATGGCCGCATCACACAGGAAGTCCGTGGCTGTCCATTAGTACACATATCAGCACGCTGGTCCTTGGATTCAACCCACTGACCCTTCCCGTGGACTGTTCGGGTGATTTTAGCCCACGTGGGCTGTCTGTTCAGTACACACAGGACGTCTGTGGGTGTCCGACAGCACACACAGGACGTCCGTGTGTGTCCGTCAGCACACACAGGACGTCCGTGGCTGTCTGTGTGTATCCGTGTGTGTCCGACAGCACACACATGACGTTCGTGGCTGTCCAGCAGTACACATATCAGCACGTTGGTCCTTGGACTCAGCATGCTGACCCTTCCCGTGGACTGTTCAGGTGATTTTGGCCCACGTGGGCTGTCTGTTCAGTACACACAGGACATCCGTGGGTGTCCGCCAGCACACACAGGGCGTCCGTGGCTGTCTATGTGAGTCCGTGTATATCCTTCTTTGTCCGTCAGCACATACAGGACGTCTGTGGGTGTCCGCCAGCACACACAGGACGTCTGTGGCTGTCCATGTGAGTCCATGTCTGTCCGTCTGTCTCCGTCAGCACACACAGGACGTCTGTGGCTGTCCATCAGTACACATATCAGCACCTTGGTCCTTGGACTCAGCACGCTGACTCTTCCCGTGGACTGTTCGGGTGATTTTGGCCCACGTGGGCTGTCTGTTCAGTACACACAGGACGTCCGTGGGTGTCCACCAGCATACACAGGACGTCCGTGTGTGTCCGTCAGCACACACAGGACGTCCGTGGCTGTCCGTGTGTGTCCGTGTGTGTCTGTCAGCACACACAGGACGTCTGAGGCTGTCCATCAGTACACATATCAGCACATTGGTCCTTGGACTCAGCACGCTGACCCTTCCCGTGGGATGTTTGGGTTATTTTGGCCCATGTGGGCGGTCTGTTCAGTACACACAGGACGTCCGTGGGTGTCCACCAGCACACACAGGACGTCCGTGGCTGTCCGTCAGCACACACAGGACGTCCGTGGCTATTCGTGTGTGTCCGTCAGCACACATAGTGTTACAGGCTGGGAAGCTGGGTCGATGAAATGGATGGGCGATGGGTCGTCTTATCGGTAAGGATGAAGACAGGATGGAAAGATGGTGAGGATGCCCGACTTGATCTTCCTTTTAATCCAATCTAACCTGGAAACAATGAAGAACAATGAGATTATGAATAATTAAAATAAGAACAGAAACTAAAAGATAAAGGGATGAAATGGTTTATGGATATTTGATTGAACATGGAAGATGGATAGATGATATTGGATAGTTGATGATTGACTCTCTCAATCTGTGGGTTTGATTGACTCTCTCAATCAGGAATAACACTGGCTGTTGAATCACACAAACAACCTATGCTAGACGAATCAATAGAACACAAGAATCACTCAAGTATCCGAAGGACAGATTTCTATTCAAAGACTCTCTTTGATAAAAATAAACAAACTGAATATTATTTCTTAAGGATGGAAAGGTGATTTACAATGAATACTACACAGATCTTATATAGGCTCGTGCCTTAACTTAGCAAGAAAACTAAAACAAAGAAAGAAGCAAACAAATAAGGAAAACCGATAAAACAAGCCGTTGGAAGATATCTTGGATTCAAAAGCTTTCTTCAAGGGATTTGATTCTGGTTTGTATCTGGACGGTTTGAGGGAGTAGGTAAGGATCTTGGGAACATCTTGAATGCCGAAGACTTGGCCGAAATCTTTGTAGTCTTGGCTTGAAAAGAGCTGTTGGGAATTGATGGGCAATAATTCCAAAAATAGCTCCAAAGATGGCAAGTCTGATCTTGCTTGAATCCGTGTGCTCTGGTGAGTTCTGGCGCATCTTAAGACTCTTAGGAAAGTAAGGAATGCTTCCAAAACGCTGCAGCTTTGATGGTTTGGTCGTGGGTCACTTATTCTCCAAAGTGGGGATGCATCCAATATAGGAAAGTTCCTAAACAATAAGATCCTCCTGATCATGTGGGCTCTGGTGCATGGTAAGAACTCTTCTACTCCATCTGTTTCGTTGGATATACTTCTCAGATGCTTAAGACGTCCGTGGCTGTCCGTCAGCACACACAGGACGTCCGTGGCTGTCCGTGTGTGTCCATCAGCACACACTGGATGTCCGTGACTGTCCATCAGTACACATATCAGCACGCTGGTCCTTCGACTCAGCACGCTGGCCCTTCCTGTGGACTGTTCGGGTGATTTTGGCCCACGTGGGCTGTCTTTTCAGTACACACATGACATCCGTGGGTGTCTGTCAGCACACACAGGACGTCCGTGTGCGTCCGTCAGCACACACAGGACGTCCGTGGCTGTCCGTGTGTATCTGTGTGTGTCCGTCAGCACACACAGGACGTCCGTGGCTGTCCATCAGTACACATATCAGCACGTTGGTCTTTGGACTCAGCATGCTGATCCTTCCCGTGGACTGTTTGGGTGATTTTGGCCCACGTGGGCTGTCTGTTCTGATAAACCCTAGGAAACGCTACTCAACCGGTAAGGGGGATATGAACTCCGAAAGGAGAACTGGTGGGATGAATGACGACACAAGGGGCTCCGGAATGACCCAATGATACTGTCTAAGTGTCTTTCAACGCCTGATATGACTCACAGGTCCGTTGGAGAGACAATCTCGATCTGTTGCCGGATGTGACGCACCGGTCCAACAAGAAAGAGGTGTTTGTTTGGAGCTAACCACACCAAAGAAACTAAGAAATGTTCTAAGCAAAGAACAAAGAGAATAAACTCATAAAATGAAAGAAAAATCGATTATTGATCTCAATGAGGTGTTCACATACTTATACAACTTGTAGTCAAAGATAATAAGTAGAATGTGTGAAAAAGAGACATAGAAAATAGATAGAAGACCAGATCTAGTCAAAGCACAGAAATTAATGTTGACTGGTCGATTTGAACCCTTAGGCTACTCTTGTCCAGGTTCGATGTATCCGATAGCACGTCCCGCGGTGAGAAGAAGTACACGGCCGGGTCGTTCTTCATGTACGGACGGATGACTTTCATGAACGGTTCCGGGCCAAAAGGTGGCTAAGTCTTCGGACAGCCTCAAGAGTCTTGCCTTAGAGAGATTTGGCTGATCAAAGTTCATGAACTGATCGAAGTGTCGGATCAGTTCATCAGAACGATCGCTGGTTCGGCCGAGACGGCTTAGGAGAGAGAGACCATGGTCGGATTTGGATTCCACTCGACCAACTTCACTTCTGACTTGACCGATGGCCTTAGCATGACGGACAGGACGGGAAGGACGAACTTCAGTATGGTTGGTTTGGCCATCTGGTCGCGGGTTATGCTGAAGCTCCAAACCGGACGAGTGCGGGTCAAGACGGTACACGGCCCGGGCGGTATGTTCGGCCCGATCGATGGACTGAACCTCAGTTGGACTGATCTGATCGTCCTGGTCACCATGCTGAGTCTGCTCCACGTCCTGGTCCAGGTCCTTAGAGAAATATCCAAAGGAGAAGTCCATGATCGGAATGAACAAGGCGGCGAGATCATCAGCACAGTCGCTGGTGCATGCGGTACGAGCCAAACGGGCCAAATGAGAGAAGCTATGATCTGAATCGGAATTGGCTCGTCCTAAGTTGATTCTGGCTTGACCATCAGCCTTAGCTTGTGAAGTTGGACAGGAAAGACAAGCTCCAGTACGGTCAGATCGGTCATCTGGCCATGGTTCCAACCAAAGCTCCTTCCCGGACGTATGCGGAACGGTCCAGTACACTACACGGTCAGTCTGTTCGGTACGGTGAAAAACATGAACCTCGGTTGAAAAGTTCAGAACGTCATGAACTCCATGCTGAGCTGGTTCCATGTACTGATCCGTGGACTGCGGCACATCATTCCCTCCTTCTTCAAAAGGATTTGTCCTCAAATCCAAAGTACCTATATCAAAAAGAGATGAATCAGATACAAAGGAATTAAAATTAAAGGAAAATTCAGGGAATGGACAGAAACTTCCTTGGACTTTTGAAGTCATTTTCATCAAGGAATTCCAAGTACTTTGGCGTCCATTGGTGCTTGCTCTCCTTAGAAACTGATCATGCTTATCCTGCCTATTCAAAGCAACTAGAGAAACCACATCAAATCTGCCAAAGAAATAATGAAAGGGTTTCTCTATCCTTAAGACATCCAAATCAGGATCCAAGCCCTTAGGATAATCATCAAGGACGTGGGCAAGCATTAAGCAAGTAAGCTGGTTGCCAAAAATTAATTTATCAATCTCAAAATCAGGCCAAGGTGAGAAACGGTTAGGAAAAGAAAGAGACAATGCCAAATCTGAAAAATTCTTATCATGAATGAAATCAAATTGATTCTTTGGCCTAAGCAATTTTGGTTCATGCTTTTTCCTACACCAAATCTCTTTCAAAGCACAGCTCAATGAAATCAATTCATGAAAAGGTTTGAGCAAAACGTTTTTCAACCAAGTAAGAATACATTTTCTTTTTGAAATTCTCGGTTTCAAAACATTTTCATGAAGAGTAGAGGCAATCAACTCATGATCCTTACAGTGCTTTTGGTTTAGACAGGATAATGACTGAGGAAACACCTTTGGTTCATGGAGGATCGGTTTTGGCTCAGGCCGATTCTTTCTGGGGCATGAATCTCCTTTAGAAATCTGGTTCTCGCAGATAGATGGACTGAAGAACCTCCGGTTTGGAAAATTCATAACTTCTCCATCCGTGAAGCTTTTCATGCGATTCCAAGCCTCAGTGAATCCTTGATGAGTTAGCTTTCTTGTAAAATTGGATTCAAGACAAAAGACCTTCGGGCTGTTGAGATATCCTTCTTGGACTGAACCTCTGTCGCTGGCACCAAGGTAGCTGGTTTGAACAACAAAGCTTCTCCAAATCTGAGGTTGTTGGGAACGTCCAAAGCTTTCATTCAGAGGCTGAACCTGTCTTTCCTGGATACTCAAAACAAACACTAAAAGACCAGGATCAAATGTGCAAGATAAATATTTGTTCAAATCACAAATCAAGATATCTTTTCCAAGAACAAATTGCACATTTTTCAGCCTTTCAAGGTGCTCATCAAAGTAGATATTACAGACAAGAATTTTATCAAGATATTCAACAACAGTAGTCATTTTCAAGATGGGCATATCCTTCCCAACATCTGAACACACAAGCTCAGGCTGCGAAATAAAATCACAAAAATCAAGATCACAAAAATCATTTTCAGTTTTAAGTGATTTATTTTCCAGCAACTTCTGAATCAGAATTTTGTCCAAGGCACAAGAGGATGGCAACAAATGATCAGTGATCTGTCTATGTCTAGAAGAGTTAAGATCAAAGCTATTTTCTTTGAAAACAAATGAATCAAAAGATTTATTAGAACAGAAAACAGTTTGTTTCAAATCAAGCTCAAGAGACCTTTCAAAATGATCAAAACCATGGCTATCTTCTAAGAACTGATCAAAACACAAGATAAATCCAGAATTAATGCCATTGACATTTTGAAAACGTGATTGATCAAGAAATTTATCAGGTTCAAAGACCTTAAAAGAATTAATCATGTTATCAAAAACAGATTTTGAAACACAAAATTCTTTCATTTTGTCAAGGCCAAAGCGAATCACATCATGAGTACTGATCTTGACAAACATGTCAGGTAGAGAATTAAGCAAATAAGGTTCCTCACAGTACTCTTGAAGATCAGGAAGCAAAGGGGCAGGAGATGAAGGAGCAGTAGTTGTGCCGGAATCAAAGCAAAGATGGCTCTCCATAAAGGTGGATATGATGCTTGTTGCTTCTTCATCAAAGACTGGACCAGGTTCGTCCTCCTCATCAAAGATAGGACCTAGATCATCATCCAAATATTTCCTAGTGTCAAGACATGGGCACTGATGTGGAAAATCCAGTGGCTCTTCCTCAAAAACCTGTGGAGACAAAACAAGACTACTCGGAAGCTCCGGTTGCAAAACAGTTAGTTCTACAATAGCTTGTTCATTATCAAGATCAAACTCAGTTTCAAGAGAAGGAAGATCACAATCTTTTTCACAAAACATCAAACTTTCAATTAGCTCTTCATCAGAATTATCAAAAATGGGTAGAGAATCTGAAAAATCTTTAAGTTCTTCAAAATGGTTTTCAGATTCACCTTGGGCTTTCTTACTAATGAACAAGGATGGCTCAGCTACTGGGGCACGTGTGGATGTGCTCTTCTTTTGGCTCTTGCTGACGTCCTTGAGGGCTTTGTCCACACCCTTCACAAAGTTATCACAAAATTGTTGGACATCAAACTGAAGCAATCGCCTTCTTGGATCAGATTCACCTTTGGATGTATTGACATGCTCTTTGCTCCACCTGTTTGGTTTCTCCTGCACATCAACAAACTCATCAAAAGTATTCAAAGCATATTTAAAGGAGGTTTGAGAGACAGAAAGTCGTGGGTGCTTCTCCTTGTTACTTTTCCTTTGAAGACCAAACATCATAACCTGAAAATCTCAACACAAAAGTTAGGAAATAAAGCCTCACTCTCTCAAGTGTTTTATTCTCACCCACTCAAGTGTTTCTCTCAGATTTAGGTGATCACACACAAGTTTCTACTCAATGTTCTAAGAGAACAAATCAAAGAATCCCAATGGCAAATCCAAGCAAACAAAGGAATTTTCTCAAGATAGAAAGATAAGAGATTTTGATTTTTTTGAAATCCGTTTTAACCACCTCAAAGGCTGGATTTCTCCTCAGCCAGCAGGCTTTCTCTTCCACCACCAATCCACAAAACAAACTTTGAACTTTTTCTATTTTTTTTTTTTTGAATCAAATCGTAAATCTTTTTTTTTTTTTTTTTTTTTAATATATGGATGGTAATGAGGGGCCCGGATTTAAGAAAGGTAGAAGAAGAAGTGTTTGAAGAAGATGGAGAGATGAGAAGATGGAATGATAATAGAGTTACCGGAAGAGTGGCTCTGATACCACTTGATAAACCCTAGGAAACGCTACTCAACCGGTAAGGGGGATATGAACTCCGAAAGGAGAACTGGTGGGATGAATGACGACACAAGGGGCTGCGGAATGACCCAATGATACTGTCTAAGTGTCTTTCAACGCCTGATATGACTCACAGGTCCGTTGGAGAGACAATCTCGATCTGTTGCCGGATGTGACGCACCGGTCCAACAAGAAAGAGGTGTTTGTTTGGAGCTAACCACACCAAAGAAACTAAGAAATGTTCTAAGCAAAGAACAAAGAGAATAAACTCATAAAATGAAAGAAAAATCGATTATTGATCTCAATGAGGTGTTCACATACTTATACAACTTGTAGTCAAAGATAATAAGTAGAATGTGTGAAAAAGAGACATAGAAAATAGATAGAAGACCAGATCTAGTCAAAGCACAGAAATTAATGTTGACTGGTCGATTTGAACCCTTAGGCTACTCTTGTCCAGGTTCGATGTATCCGATAGCACGTCCCGCGGTGAGAAGAAGTACACGGCCGGGTCGTTCTTCATGTACGGACGGATGACTTTCATGAACGGTTCCGGGCCAAAAGGTGGCTAAGTCTTCGGACAGCCTCAAGAGTCTTGCCTTAGAGAGATTTGGCTGATCAAAGTTCATGAACTGATCGAAGTGTCGGATCAGTTCATCAGAACGATCGCTGGTTCGGCCGAGACGGCTTAGGAGAGAGAGACCATGGTCGGATTTGGATTCCACTCGACCAACTTCACTTCTGACTTGACCGATGGCCTTAGCATGACGGACAGGACGGGAAGGACGAACTTCAGTATGGTTGGTTTGGCCATCTGGTCGCGGGTTATGCTGAAGCTCCAAACCGGACGAGTGCGGGTCAAGACGGTACACGGCCCGGGCGGTATGTTCGGCCCGATCGATGGACTGAACCTCAGTTGGACTGATCTGATTGTCCTGGTCACCATGCTGAGTCTGCTCCACGTCCTGGTCCAGGTCCTTAGAGAAATATCCAAAGGAGAAGTCCATGATCGGAATGAACAAGGCGGCGAGATCATCAGCACAGTCGCTGGTGCATGCGGTACGAGCCAAACGGGCCAAATGAGAGAAGCTATGATCTGAATCGGAATTGGCTCGTCCTAAGTTGATTCTGGCTTGACCATCAGCCTTAGCTTGTGAAGTTGGACAGGAAAGACAAGCTCCAGTACGGTCAGATCGGTCATCTGGCCATGGTTCCAACCAAAGCTCCTTCCCGGACGTATGCGGAACGGTCCAGTACACTACACGGTCAGTCTGTTCGGTACGGTGAAAAACATGAACCTCGGTTGAAAAGTTCAGAACGTCATGAACTCCATGCTGAGCTGGTTCCATGTACTGATCCGTGGACTGCGGCACATCATGTTCAGTACACACAGGACGTCCGTGGCTGTCTGTGGCTATCCGTCAGCACACACAGGACGTCTGTGGCTGTCTGTGGCTATCCGTCAGCACACACAGGACGTCTGTGGCTGTCCGTGTGTGTCTGTGTGTGTCCGTGTGTGTCCGTCAGCATACACATGACGTCCGTGGCTGTCCATCAGTACACATATCAGCACGCTGTCCCTTCCCGTGGACTGTTTGGTTGATTTTGGCCCACATGGGTTGTCTGTTCAGTACACAAAGGACGTCCGTGGGTGTCCGCCAGCAAAGACAGGATGTCTGTGGCTGTCCGTGGCTGCCTGTCAGCACACACAGGACGTCCATGGCTGTCCGTGTGTGTCAGTCAGCACACACAGGACGTCCGTGGCTGTCCATCAGTACACATATCAGCAAGCTGGCCCTTCCCGTGGACTGTTCGGGTGATTTTGGCACAAGTGGGCTGTCTGTTCCGTACACATAGGACGTCTGTGGGTGTCCATCAACACACACAGGACGTCCGTGTGTGTCCATCAGCACACACATGACATCTGTGGCTGTCCGTGTGTGTCCATCTGTGTCCATCAGCACATACAGGATGTCCGTGGCTGTCCATCAATACACATATCAGCACGTTGGTCCTTGGACTCAGCACGCTGACCCTTCCCCTGATGGACAGCCACGGACGTCATGTGTGTGCTGACGAACACACACGAACACACACGAACAGCCACATACATCCTGTGTGTGCTGACGGACACACACAGACGTATTGTGTGTGCTGACGGACACCCACGGACGTCCTGTGTGTACTAAGCAGACAGCCCACATGGGCCAAAATCACCAGAACAGTCCATGGGAAGGGCCAGCATGATGATATGTTTGCTGATGGACAGCCACAGACATCCTGTGTTTGCTAACGTACACACACGGACACACACGGACAGCCACGGACGTCCTGTTTGTGCTGACGGACACAGACAGACATACACGGACACACACGGACAGCCATAGACGTAATGTGTGTGCTGGCGGACACCCACAGACGTCCTGTGTGTACTGAAAAGACAGCCCAAGTGGGCCAAAATCACCCGAGCAGTCCACGGGAAGGGTCAGCATGCTGAGTCCAAGGACCAAAGTGCTGATATGTGTACTGATGGACAGCCACGGACGTCATGTGTGTGCGGACGAACACACACGAACACACACGAACAGCCATGGACATCCTGTGTGTGCTGACGGACACACACGGACGTATTGTGTGTGCTGACGGACACCCACGGACGTCCTGTGTGTACTAAACAGACAGCCCACATGGGCCAAAATCACCAGAACAGTCCATGGGAAGGGCCAGCGTGCTGATATGTGTACTGATGGACAGCCAAAGACGTCATGTGTGTGCTGACGAACACACACGAGCACACACTGACAGCCACAGATATTCTGTTTGTGCTGGCGGACAGCCACGGACGTCCTGTGTGTGGTGACGGACACACACGGACACACACGGACACACAAGGACAGCCACAGACATCCTGTGTTTGTTGGCGGACACCCACGGACGTCATGTGTGTACTGAACAGACGGCCCAAGTGGGCCAAAATAACCGGAACAGTCCACAGGAAGGGTCAGCATGCTGAGTCCAAGGCCCAACGTGCTGATATGTGTACTGATGGACTGCCACAGACGTCCTGTGTGTGCTGACGGACACACACGGACAGCCATGGACGTCCTGTGTGTGCTGACGGACACACACGGATGTCCTGTGTGTGCTGACAGACACACACGGACGTCCTGTGTGTGCTGACGGACACCCACAGATGTCCTGTGTGAAATGAACAGACAGCCCACTTGGGCCAAAATCACCCAAGCGGTCCACGGGAAGGGCCAGCGTGCTGAGTCCAAGGACCAGTGTGCTAATATGTGTGCTGATATGTGTACTGATGGACAGCCACTGATGGCCTGTGTGTGTTGACGGACACACACGGACACACACGGACAGCCACGGACATCCTGTGTGTGCTGACGGACAGCCATGAACGTCCTTTGTGTGCTGGCGGACAGCCACGGACGTCCTGTGTGTACTGAACAGACAGCCCACGTAGGCCAAAATCACCCGAACAGACCACGGGAATGGCCAGCGTGCTGAGTCCAAGGACCAGCGTGCTGATATATGTACTGATGGACAGCCACGGACGTTCTGTGTGTGCTGACGGACACAGACGGACACACACGGACCCACACGGACAGCCACAGACGTAATGTGTGTGCTGGCGGACACCCACAGACGTCCTGTGTGTACTGAAAAGACAGCCCAAGTGGGCCAAAATCATCCGAGCAGTCCACGGGAAGGGTCGGCGTTCTGAGTCCAAGGACCAACGTGCTGATATGTGTACTGATGGACAGCCACGGACGTCATGTGTGTGCTGACGAACACACACGAACACACACGAACAGCCACGGACATCCTGTGTGTGATGACGGACACACACGGACGTATTGTGTGTGCTACCGGACACCCACGGACGTCCTGTGTTTACTAAACAGACAGCCCACATGGGCCAAAATCACCAGAACAGTCCATTGGAAGGGCCAGCGTGCTGATATGTTTACTGATGGACAGCCACAGACATCCTGTGTTTGCTAACGTACACACACGGACACACACGGACAGCCACAGACGTCCTGTATGTGCTGACGGACACAGACGGACATACACGAACACACACGGACAGCCATAGACGTAATGTGTATGCTGGCGGACACCCACAGACGTCCTGTGTGTACTGAAAAGACAGCCCAAGTGGGCCAAAATCACCCGAGCAGTCCACAGGAAGGGTCAGCGTGCTGAGTCCAAGGACCAACGTGCTGATATGTGTACTGATGGACAGCCAAAGACGTCATGTGTGTGCTGACGAACACACACGAGCACACACTGACAGCCACAGATATCCTGTTTGTGCTGACGGACAGCCACGGACGTCTTGTGTGTGGTGACGGACACACACGGACTTACACGGACAGCCACAGACATCCTGTGTTTGTTGGCGGACACCCACAGACGTCATGTGTGTACTGAACAGACGGCCCAAGTGGGCCAAAATAACCAGAACAGTCCACAGGAAGAGTCAGCATGCTGAGTCCAAGGCCCAACGTGCTGATATGTGTACTGATGGACTGCCACAGACGTCCTGTGTGTGCTGACGGACACACACGGACAGCCTGTGTGTGCTGACGGACACACACAGACGTCCTGTGTGTGCTGACAGACACACACGGACGTCCTGTGTGTGCTGACGGACACCCAAAGATGTCCTGTGTGTAATGAACAGACAGCCCACTTGGGCCAAAATCACCCAAGCCGTCCACGAGAAGGGCCAGCGTGCTGAGTCCAAGGACCAGCGTGCTGATATGTGTACTGATGGACAGCCACAGACGTCCTGTGTGTGCTGACGGACACACACGGACAGCCACGGACGTCCTGTGTGTGCTGACGGTCACACACGGACGTCCTGTGTGTGCTGACGGACACACACAGACGTCCTGTGTGTGCTGACGGACACCCACAGATGTCCTGTGTGTAATGAACAGACAGCCCATGTGGGCCAAAATCACCCAAACCATCCACGGGAAGGGCCAGCGTGCTGAGTCCAAGGACCAGTGTGCTGATATGTGTGCTGATACGTGTACTGATGGACAGCCACTGATGGCCTGTGTGTGTTGACGGACACACACGGACACACACGGACACACACGGACAGCCACGGACATCCTGTGTGTGCTGACCGACAGCCATGAACGTCCTTTGTGTGCTGGCGGACAGCCACGGACGTCCTGTGTGTACTGAACAGACAGCCCACGTAGGCCAAAATCACCCGAACAGACCACGGGAATGGCCAGCGTGCTGAGTCCAAGGACCAGCGTGCTGATATATGTACTGATGGACAGCCACGGACGTTCTGTGTGTGCTGACGGACACAGACGGACCCACACGGACAGCCACAGACGTAATGTGTGTGCTGGCGGACACCCACAGACGTCCTGTTTGTACTGAAAAGACAGCCCAAGTGGGCCAAAATCACCCGAGCAGTCCACGGGAAGGGTCGGCGTGCTGAGTCCAAGGACCAACCTGCTGATATGTGTACTGATGGACAGCCACGGACGTCATGTGTGTGCGGACGAACACACACGAACAGCCATGGACATCCTGTGTGTGCTGACGGACACACACGGACGTATTGTGTGTGCTGACGGACACCCACGGACGTCCTGTGTGTACTAAACAGACAGCCCACATGGGCCAAAATCACCAGAACAGTCCATGGGAAGGGCCAGCGTGCTGATATGTGTACTGATGGACAGCCAAAGACGTCATGTGTGTGCTGACGAACACACACGAGCACACACTGACAGCCACAGATATTCTGTTTGTGCTGACGGACAGCCACGGACGTCCTGTGTGTGGTGACGGACACACACGGACACACAAGGACAGCCACAGACATCCTGTGTTTGTTGGCGGACACCCACGGACGTCATGTGTGTACTGAACAGACGGCCCAAGTGGGCCAAAATAACCGGAACAGTCCACAGGAAGGGTCAGCATGCTGAGTCCAAGGCCCAACGTGCTGATATGTGTACTGATGGACTGCCACAGACGTCCTGTGTGTGCTGACGGACACACACGGACAGCCACGGACGTCCTGTGTGTGCTGACGGACACACACGGACGTCCTGTGTGTGCTGACAGACACACACAGACGTCCTGTGTGTGCTGACGGACACCCACAGATGTCCTGTGTGAAATGAACAGACAGCCCACTTGGGCCAAAATCACCCAAGCCGTCCACGGGAAGGGCCAGCATGCTGAGTCCAAGGACCAGCGTGCTGATATGTGTACTGATGGACAGCCACAGACGTCCTGTGTGTGCTGACGGACACACACGGACAGCCACGGACGTCCTGTGTGTGCTGACGGACACACACGGACGTCCTGAGTGTGCTGACGGACACACACGGACGTCCTGTGTGTGCTGACGGACACACACAGACGTCCTGTGTGTGCTGACGGACACCCACAGATGTCATGTGTGTAATGAACAGACAGCCCATGTGGGCCAAAATCACCCAAACCATCCACGGGAAGGGCCAGCGTGCTGAGTCCAAGGACCAGTGTGCTGATATGTGTACTGATGGACAGCCACTGATGGCCTGTGTGTGTTGACGGACACACACGGACACACACGGACAGCCACGGACATCCTGTGTGTGCTGACGGACAGCCATGAACGTCCTGTGTGTGCTGGCGGACAGCCACGGACGTCCTGTGTGTACTGAACAGACAGCCCACGTAGGCCAAAATCACCCGAACAGACCACGGGAATGGCCAGCGTGCTGATATATGTACTGATGGACAGCCACAGACGTTCTGTGTGTGCTGACGGACACAGACGGACACACACGGACCCACACGGACAGCCACAGACGTAATGTGTGTGCTGGCGGACACCCACAGACGTCCTGTGTGTACTGAAAATACAGCCCAAGTGGGCCAAAATCACCCGAGCAGTCCACGGGAAGGGTCAGCGTGCTGAGTCCAAGGACCAACGTGCTGATATGTGTACTGATGGACAGCCACGGACGTCATGTGTGTGCTGACGAACACACTCGGACACACACGGACAGCCACAAGACATCCTGTGTGTGCGGACTGACACACACGGACGTATTGTGTGTGCTGACGGACACCCACAGGCGTCCTGTGTGTACTAAACAGACAGCCCACATGGGCCAAAATCACTCGAACAGTCCACGGGAAGGGCCAGCGTGCTGATATGTTTCCTGGTGGACAGCCACAGACGTCCTGTGTGTGCTGACGTACACACACAGACACACACGGACAGCCATAGACGTCCTGTGTGTGCTGATGGACAGCCACAGACAGCCACGGACGTCCTGTGTGTGCTGGCGGACACCCACGGACGACCTGTGTGTACTGAAAAGACAGCCCACGTGGGCCAAAATCACCGAAACAGTCCACGGGAAGGGCCAGCATGCTGAGTTCATGGACCAGCGTGCTGATATGTGTACTGATGGAAAGCCACGGACGTCCTGTGTGTGCTAACGGACAGACACGGACATTCTGTGTGTGCTGACGGACACACACGGACGTCCTGTGTGTGCTGACGGACAGCAACATACAGCCACGGATGTCCTGTGTGTGCTGGCAAACACCCATGGACACACACGGACACACACAAACAGCCACGGACGTCCTGTGTGTGCTGACGGACACACACGGACAGCCACTGATGTACTTGTAAGACTCGTTCCTGGTCTCTCGACCCAACTGGATACGAATGCTTACTTATTAATTTCTTTGCTTGTCTGATTCATTCTAAGTCTTTCCTTTCCTAAGTCATATTCGAATATGAGGTTCATTAACAAAGGAATAGATTGCACAGCGGAATAACAATGTATAAACTTTGTATTACTTAGAAACATGAGATTCAATACACAACTTCTTAACAGTCTCATAGACAATCACTAGTTCATCCCTAGCATCATCTAACCACACATTACACAGCCTCTCACTGACCGAGCCTTCACGACTCCTTGGCTTGACCATAACCATCCTTAGTTCCTGAAACCACAACCAGATAAGCATTAATCATAACCGAGAATAGAACGGATTGATTCTATAATGCTTGGCTTGGTTCCTAGAACTTAGATAAACCTCAGTCAACATAATCATAAACGTATGAACCTACCTACCGTATCCTATGTCATTCAACCAACCACCCCTTGACTTAGAATCAGATAGATAGTCCAGAATAGATAAACAAAACACACGAACAGATCCGGATCGTCCCCAAAGACCAATCCGTCTAACCGGATAGAATCTAGGTGCGACCGGCCAATGGAGTCCGGCTCAATGGCCCAACGGACTCCCTTACCTGATCCGGCCTTAGGCCTGGATCCAATCGGCCGAGTAAGCCTCAAGCCTAATCCGGAAGGCTTAGCAACCGGTCAGACCTTGCGACTCTACCTAGGCTTAGACAAACCGTGAACTTGTCTTAACTAGACAAGCCGTAGGCTGATCCATAAGGATAGGTCCTAACCTGTCCCGAAAGACACCGTTTAGAACATGTACCCTTTGGCCATTCGTGCCTCTTGGACACTCACGACTCTTGACAACTCGTGCCCTTTGGGTCATTCCAAACCGTTCGTCCTAACCGCCCAGTCTTGGTGCGATCGGATCATCCCTCTAACCGACCCGTGTCTAGGCTAGCGGTTTGGTTATGTTCGGCCAAAGCCTAGGAACGTGTCCCTTGGACTCAACCAACACAACCTTTCGTGTTTAACCAGAGTGAAGAGAAGATAAACGAATTGAAACAGATAATGAGAGCCGGATAGGACTTAGGAACCGAGCAGAGCCGCGGTGCGGTCGCTTGGACCGTCCGTTCGGGCTGATGGAGCCACGGCCCATCACATACCTTGTGAACCACGTCTGGGTTCTCCATGATCTTCTCCTTGTCTTGATCTCCAATTCTTGACCGGAGTTAGTTCTCAAACGATCAGAGTCACCGGAACACAACACCACCACAATCGGCCTTTCTCTTGGCCGAAACTCTCTCTTTCTCTCTTTCTTTCTCTCTACGTTTTTCTCTGAGTATTTTACTCTGGAGTTGGATAATGAAATCGACCAGAGAGCCCCCATATTTATAGAAAATGAGGGGGTAAGTCTTGCCCCACGAACAGGCATGACTTGCTAGCGAATGGGCACCATCGGCCAAGGGTTGTCCCCTTTCGGCCACTTGCATCCCTTCGCCCTTTCTGATTGGGTTTGGGGTCGGTCACAAGCCCAACCAACGCCCCAAGCCTCCTGGACTTAGCTCACGGCCTTGCCCAAGGACCCAACAGCTGATGGCCTCATGGCCGGCCCTCACAGCCAGCCACTGACCCGGACCCAGACAATCGGCCTAAAGCCCGGACAGTCCGTCTAGCTGAGATGAGCTGACTCTCAGCTGCCTCAGCTGAGTGAGCTAGTAGTCCAGCAAGTGGAGCTGACTTAGTAGGGACTGAGCTGGAGTGAACTGAACCTAGCTTCATTGAGCTGTCCGAGCTACTCGTTAACTTCGTCCAGTTACCGTCTTACTCGTCCTAGCTGTCTCTTAGCTTGTATAAGGTTAAGTCTAAGTTTCCTTATGTCCTTAACCTTCTTTCTCGACCATGGAACACTTGCCTTGATGTCCTATGACTGGCTTGCACGTTTCCTCGAACCATGGCCGTCCCGACAATCCTATTCAGGTGGAGAGCCACGGACGTCCTGTGTGCGCTGGCGGACGTCCGTCAGCACACACAGGACGTCTGTGGCTGTCCGTGTATGTTCGTCAGCACACACAGGACGTCCGTTGATGTCCATCAGTACACATATCAATACGCTGGCCCTTCCCGTGGACTGTTCGGGTGATTTTGGCCCACTTGGGCTGTCTTTTCAGTACACACAGGACGTCTGTGGGTGTCCGCCTGCACACACATTACGTGCAAGCCATGGTTCGAGGAAACGTGTAAGCCAGTCATAGGACATCAAGGGAAGCGTTCCATGGTCGAGAAATAAGGTTAAGGACATAAGGAAACTTAGACTTAACCTTATACAAGCTAGGAGACAGCTAGGACGAGTAAGACGGTAACTGGACGAAGTGAACGAGTAGCTCGGCCAGCTCAATGAAGCTAGGCTCAGTTCACTCCAGCTCAGTCCCTACTAAGTCAGCTCCACTAGCAGGACTACGAGCTCACTCAACTGAGGCAGCTGAGAGTCAGCTCATCTCAGCTAGATGGACTGTCCGGGCTTTAGGCCGATGGTCCAGGTCCGGGTCAGTGGCGGGGCTGACGGCCATGAGGCCGCATGAGCTTTTGGGGCCTTGGGCAAGGTCGTGAGCTAAGTCCAGGAGGCTTGGGGCGTGGGTTGGGCTTGTGACCGACCCAAACCCAATCAGAAAGGGCGAGGGATGCAAGTGGCCGAAAAGGGACAACCCTGGCCGATGGTGCCCATTCACTAGCAAGTCATGCCTGTTCGTGGGGAAACTTAACCCTCGTTTTCTATAAATATGGGGGCTCTCTGGTCGATTTCAATATCCAACTCTAGAGTAAAATACTCAGAGAAAAAACGTTAGAGAGAAAGAAAGAGAGAAAAGAGAGTTCTGGCAAAGAAAGGCCGATTGTGGTGGTGTTGTGTTACGGCGACTCTGATCGTTTGAGAACTAACTCCGGTCAGAATGGGAGATCAAGAAAAGGAGAAGAGCATGGAGAACCCAGACGTTGTTCATAAGGTATGTGATGGGCCGTGGCTCCATCAGACCGAACGGACGGTCCATGCGACCGCCAAGCGGCTCTGCTCGGTTCTTAAGTCCCATCCGGCTCTCCTTATCTGTTTCAATTCGTTTCTCTTCTCTTCTCTCTGGTTAAACACGAAAGGTTGTGTTGGTTGAGTCCAAGGGACACGTTCCTAGGCTTTGGCCGAACATAACCAAACCGCTAGCCTAGACACGAAAGGTTGTGTTGGTTGAGTCCAAGGGGCACGTTCCCGCGGATGTCATGTGTGTACTGAACAGACAGCCCACGTGGGCCAAAATCACCCGAACAGTCCACGGGAAGGGCCAGCGTGCTGATATGTGTACTGATGGACATCAACGGACGTCCTGTGTGTGCTGACGGACACACACAGATGTCCTGTGTGTACTGAACAGAGAGCGCCCATGGGCCAAAATCACCCGAACAGTCCACGGGAAGAGCCAGCGTGCTGACTCCAAGGACTAGCGTGCTGATATGTGTACAGATGGACAGCCATGGACGTCCTGTGTGTGATGACGGACACACAGGGACACACACGGACGTCCTGTGTGTGCTGACAGAGAGCCATGGACGTCATGTGTGTGCTGGCGGACACCCACAGACGTCCTGTGTGTACTGAACAGAAAGCCCAGGTGCCAAAATTACCCAAACAGTCCACGGGGAAGGCCAGCGTGCTGAGTCCAAGGACCAGCGTGCTGAAGTTTTTCCGAAAGGAAACATCAAAATATGTCAACAAAGAGTCCGATACAACTTCGAAGTATTTTTTCTTACATTAAAAATACTCCCGGAACACAACCACTGTCTACTGGTGACAGACTGAAAAAGTGTTTTGTCTCTATAAGGGGTAGGCACTC
>NW_022610406.1:42500-90000 GCF_000309985.2 Brassica rapa | reverse complement strand
TCAGAGGGCTGGGCTCGGTGGTCCCAGTTCACCCATCGACTGTTGGGTCTGCTTGAGCTGCATAACATGGCGAGATGAACGGACTCATGTCGGTCGATGGACTAGGAACGGCTGTCGGGATATAGATCCTGGATAATCGGGAAGAGACCTTAGTGCGCAGGCAGCGGACCAGTCAGGTCACATGACCTTATGACAAGCGTATCAGCCATGGTTAAGGGAAACATATAGGTTAGAGACTTAGCCAAGGCAAGGCGGAGACAAGCTCAAAGGAGCTGGACAAGCGAGCTGGTAGCTGGACGAGATCCGGGTAAAGCTCGATGAAGTGACTGATCAAAATGGATCATGAGAAAACTAAGTCTAGCTCTTGAAATAGACCAAGGGACGTAGAAGGACTGGAGAAGATAAAGGACGCAAGCTGGAAACAGTGTACAACAGCTGGGCGATGCAGTAGGCAAGCTCGACCAGCTAGGTGAAGTGTAGGGCAGCTCGATGTAGCTCATTGAAGTGTAGGTCAGCTCCCTGAGCTGGATGGTCTAGCTCACTCATCTGGGTCAGCTGGGGATCAGCTCAACTCAGCTGGACTGAGTGTTCAAGTCATGGGCAGTTGGGCCGGGTCTGGACAGTGACCAGGCCATGTGGGCGACCCGTGTGTGCCGATGGGCTGGTTGGCTCTTGGGATTGAGCCAGGAGCTTGGGTAATTGGGTAATCCGTGTGGGCTTGTTTTGGACATGTCCAGGAGTGGTTTGACAGTTCCAGGACCTCTGGTAACTGCCAGAGGCGAAAGGGTGTGATCTGGACCATTGATTAAATCAATGGCCAGAAATGATACCGAAAGGGTGAAACCTTTGGAAAGGTAACTGCCCCTTCTCCTATATAAGGAGGGCAAGTCCGTGCCTTTGCAGGCACGCCAGGGCTTCCTCTTACATCCTGAAACACAAAGAAAACCAGAGTAAACGAGAGAGATGGACGGATTCAACGATCCAATACCAAGAGGCATTCAAAGGCAACAAAGAGGCAGTTTTGAAGGGCAATCAAGAGGGGAGTTGAGAACGACCCTCTGGTGAGTTTTGATTAATGTTTGCCACGCCCTGTTCTTCCTCTATATCCATACATCACGCACAAATATCCTGGAGAGAAGATAGGAGGCCGGATCCCACTTCCAATGGTTGAGACAGCCTCAATGGCAGATGTGTGTAGAAAGGCAGTTTCATGGGCACTGAAGGGGGAAGTGATGCACGACCCTGTGATGGTGTTTGTGTGACACCCGTCACCTCCTGTCTGGAGAACAGCGTGCCACCAACATTGTCTCATAACACAATAGCCCATATACACGACTCAACTCACTCTAAGCCCAAATAAAGATCCGAATAAAAAGCCCAGTAGCACCAATCCATCCAAATATCATATACTCGTCAGTCTCACCTGAAATGGGTAAGAGAGAGGGGTGAGTAACGGGGAAGTCACTCAGTGAGGTATGGGATAATAAACCCGAAGTCCATGGACCCGGACAGAGCACTCCGAATAAATATAATTTAATCCTTACACGATGCAAACACGGTACCTAAAGTACCCAAAGATCACACAATAGTCTTAGTGAGGTGCACACTCGCTGCCCACTAACAGGCCAAAAACACTACCGAAAAGGTGCTCGGTTCATACACACACCGAACAAGTGCTCGGTAACACACACCCGTAGATGATTTATCGACCTCCTGGGTTACGCATCAACCGATCGACTATAGCTGACCGTAACCTCCACACAATCCGGCATACATAAGTCCGTCTCTGTATCCATCTCAAACAATCACATAACTCTTTATAAAACAACTATTTTTATATACCAATTTTAAATGAAACAATCATTGTTGAATCCACTAACATCCTAGTTCTGGTTTAAGCAAAGAACCTAAAAACAAAACAAGCAATGACAGACTCGATTTCACTCAGACAGAACATATTAGAAATAAATTATACTTATTCGAAGTCCTAAGCCGTGTAAGAGAAGCTCGGGAAAAGACCCTCACCTTAGCCAAACTCGGAGATGAATCGGGAAACGCTCACGAAGAGATGTCTCGGATAATAACACTTTCAAAGATTTCTTCATAATATTAATGGTGTTGACTGAGACATGATCCATTCGCACTTCTTATGCCTTCTTTTTACGTGATGCACGTGAACTCCAAATCTAGGTTGAAAGAATGCATTAAGCCCATGCAAGACACACTTAGGATTACATACAATAATGTTGCTTGTAACACAAGAAAAAAAAGAGGAGACTCCATAACCTTCACGACTTTGACTTGCGATGATGGATCTTGAACTCCGGTGACATGAGTGCATGTCCAGTGACTCGCCATTGATGACGGTGTAGAACGGAAATGGAAATATGATGACGCGTTGGCTCCGACTCTTCTTCACGTCTACACATCTCGTACTCGGTACATAACGTCAACGAGGTAGTTGTGATGGCCTCTCACAAGACAATCTTTCATCTCTAGTGGAGGAAGAGTCGTGGTGGTGATCCATGATGGATGGTGGCACCGATTACCATGTTGGCGGTTCTTGGCGTGAGTGTTGATGACGATAACAGCGAGGCCCTTTTTAAGGTTACGGGAATGAGAGAAAGATGAGAGATAGAGAGGTGGTGCAAGGTGGAACCTTAGCCTCTCACACGATCCAAATACAATGACGGCTAGGTTGGGAAGAAGAGGATACGTAAACATATATGTAACGCATTTAGGTAAGGTAAAATAGGTAATTGGGTTTGATTTAATTATTTTTATTAAACCAAAACTGGTTAAGGAAAACCGGGTCGTTACAATTCTTCCCCACTAATAAGGATTCGTCCTCGAATTCAAATCCTGAGCCGACTGTCCAATACCATCCAAAACAACTCTGAATAATTAATCTTCATCTGAGTTTTAGTCTCATATGTTTCCTCATGGATCATATCTCTCTCCCATTGAACTTTGATCAATATGATCATCATTTTCTGAACCTCTTTCACTTGTCGATTTGTAATATATAGTGCCTGGCAAAGTACATATAATTCCTTTTTTCCCATATCACTTATAGGCTGCTGCAAAATAAGCTCTGGCTCCTTCACGACATTTCTTAAACTGACACATTGAACACGCCGTGAAAATTTGACAACTCTGTTGATAACTGTAATCTATAAGCCGCTGCGCTGATCCGCTCCACAATGGGGTACGATCCCATATTTCTCAGTTTAGGGTTTTTTTTATTAGCTTCCAAGTCTTAGAACCTTCCTTAAATGTCTTTACTTTCAAGTAAGCTACATTAATCAACTTAACTTCCAAATCTCTCCGACATTAACTGCATTTTTTTTTATTTAACCATAAGCGTCCTTTAGGGGATTCTTGAGCATTTCTATTTGCTTCAAAGTCCTTTTAACCATTATATCATAGTTCTTCCCTACTTTGGTCCATCATAGCATGTGTGCGAATGATTTTCCATGAAGAGCTTCCTAAAGTGATGTCTGAATGTCCGAGTGATAACTGTTACCGTACATGAACTATTCCAGCAGTATATGCTTTCCTCCATTTGTTGTTTTTTTTGTTTTTCCAGAAACTACACCTACTCTGTTAGGAACCAATATATGCTCTCCAAGCTTACCTAACACAATCCGTAACTGCTCAACATGCTCCTCGCTGCTCCATGAATACATCAGGATGTCGTTGATGAATACAATTGCGCACTTATCAAAGTGTTCACGAAAACATCATTCATAAGTTCACGAATGCTAATGGTGCATTCGTCGAGCTAAATAGTATCACTACAACTCATAATATCCATAACATATACAAAAAATCCACATCCACAGATACTCCTCAGCTATAGCAGTCTGATGGTATCCTGATGCCAAGTTAATCTTCAAGAACTATGAACCTCCTGTAGGTAATCCAACAACTCATCAATACGCGGAAGGGATACTTATCCTTAAGGGTCCCTTTGTTCAGATCTCTGTAGTCGATACAAATTCTGAAACTCTCATCTTTCTTCTTTACAAAAATAATGATGCTCCCCACGGTGAAGTACTCGGTCTGGTAAAATCCATGTCTAGTGAATCTTCTATATGCTCTTTCCACTCGGTCATCTCTGCTGGCCCTAATTGGTATATAAAATCGTGAAACCGGTGTCATCCCTGCTCCAACTCGATCGTAAGAACATTTCCTATGGCTGGTAATGATCCTTTTAAAGGCTCAAAAACATCCTCATACAATGTAATATCTGAAAGATCATGTAGCTCATGCTGTCGGTCATCCTTAACCATCAAAATGTTCGTCGAATATCCATCTGCTCCTATATCCAATAACTCCTCAGCATGTGGCATGCATGCAATAAGAACTCCCATCAGCTCCAGCAATATCAACTCTTGCCCTCAGGCAATCCAACACTACTCAATGTCGTGGTAGCCAATCCATCTCAAGGATGACATCGCATAAACTCAGCTCAATCTCTGACGAATCTCCGAATAACCCGACCTACATGCATAAATGGTACAACTCGTATATAAATAGCTCCCAATGTCATATGTCAGCTGTCCGAACTGACACACCTCTGAAATGAACAACAATGCCAAAAACTGGCAAACAAAACTAAGAGTAACGCCAATATCAACACAACGCAAGCTTGTAAGATCGCTACGTAGCGACCGGGCTTGAGCCAAAGTTCGGTCGCTGTGTAGCGATTGAACTCTTCCGAACATCGACAGACATCAATCCATGCATTCTCGTCAAATCTTCGAACGCTATCTCCCGAAGACCATGGCAATCTCAGTCCATGTTTTCCGCTATTCCAACTCATCGATCAAACTTCGCGGATGAGAAACCGCGGAAAATTCGTAGTAAACGTGTCGAGTCGGAAGACGGCCCAAAGGGACCTAAAACACGACTCGAGGCCCATCCTACGATTTCCTAACCCAAAGCCCGTAAACCGCAGCACGGTTTACTCTTGGCCCACAAGGAAGGATAAATGTAATGTTTCCGCGGATAAATACGGAAGTTTTGAAGATAATTGTGAAGATCGGGAAAAATGGAGTATCTCCATTTTTATGCTATGACGGCTTAAGGGCAGAAGAGTAAAAGTGTAAACCGACCTTGGAGCCAGTATATAAGGAGTCCTAGGCGAGGAGCATGGAGGAGAACTTTTCAGAGCAAACTTAGCACCTAGAGCAATTTAGGCAATTTTCCGTTTTTGTTATTTCGAGCTGCGACTCAATTAGGTTTAGCCGTTTTAAGGTTACTAGAACTAGGAATCTCGCCGACAGCTCTCGAGCCCAGGCTTATACCTTGTTGTAAACGCTCGTACGCAAATTCGGAATAAGATCTTCTTTGCTCTCTTTTTTTATTTCTTATTCTTTATCGTTGTTATTCTTGTATTCTGATTGCTTGACGTGTGGTAATTAGCAGATATCCGGGTCCTCTGGGAAATTAGGCTTTTCCTAGTTTTCTTATTTAAACGGAAATCGACAGTGCAAATTTCGGTTCCCACAGTTTGGCGCTAGAAGGAGGGGGGGTACGGATCAATCTAACCCGCAAAAGCCACACAACTCTCAATCAGACATGTCAACTAACGACACGGATAACGTGCAAACTCCTCTTAACGGAGGCAGCGGCACCGATCTTTTCACTCCAGTAGCGGACGTATCCGCGGCCAACGCGCAAGCCAACGCCGCGACGCTCGAGGAGTTTCAAAAGATGTTCGCCACCTATGAAAAAAGGTCGAAAGAACAGGATAAGCTCGTGAATACCTTGACCAAACAGGTTGAAACCTTAACGGCAAGGACCCAAGCAATCCGTCCCTGCGGAACCACCAAAATCCGCGGGAAGAGGCTCGACTTCGCCACCCCACTCGATAGAGCAGGAGTCGCGCGGGAACGACCTTCTGGTCAAAACCCTAGCGAGAAATCTCCCATCAAAAAGGAGAACCCTGAAAGTCTTCCACCCCCTGCAAAGGACTCGTAGGATAACGAAGCCGAACACATTGACCTGGATCCTAGCGATGTCTCCAACGACACCGACGAGGATGTCGATAGACATCCAAGAAGGACCAGAAGCCGATCCGCTCGGGAAGGCTCCCCATTCGAAAAACCAATGACGGAAGAAGAGGAAGTCGCCTATTGGAACGAACAAGAGGAGCTGGCCGAAAAGCAAACCAAGCTCACTCGCAGTAACCGCCGACAAGCTCGGAAGTCCACTGACGAGACATCGGATATCCGCGATCTTCGTGATTACATCACCAAGACTGCGGCAGAAGTGAGAGCCGTAAAGTCTCAAATCCATCATGCTACTAGTGCTGCCCCCGAGATCGATCGACTGTTGGAAGGAGCTCGAAAGACCCCCTTTACCAGTTGAATTTCGGACATGAGGGTGTCCGATCCGGGAAAAATCAAAGTACCGAAGTACGATGGTACGACTGATCCAAAAGCGCACCTTCAGGCTTTCCACATCGCGATGGGAAGGGCAAGACTGAAGGACGGCGAAAAGGATGCTGGCTATTGCCGCCTGTTTGTCGAAAATCTTGAAGGAGCAGCGCTCGAATGGTTCACATGCCTTCGTCGCAACACCATCGGGAGTTTTCGACAGCTCGCATCGGAATTCCTCAAACAGTACTCTGTATTCATAGACAGAGAAACTTCCGATGTCGATCTCTGGAGTCTCTCCCAGAGGGAAGACGAACCCCTCCGTGAGTTAATCAGTCGTTTCAAGCTGATAATGTCCAGGGTCAGCGGGATAAGCGACAAAGTGGCCATCGACGCGCTGAGAAAGACGCTCTGGTACAAGTCGAAATTCAGAAAGTGGATAACTCTCGACAAACCGTGAACGATCCAGGATGCCCTCCACAAAGCAACGGACTACATCATAGTCGAGGAAGAAACTAAACTCTTATCGCAAAACATAAGGCGGCAAGACCACCCTCGAAAGACGTAGATCCGAAAGGGAAAAAGAAGAACTCTCGTAATGACAAGTACGTCCATCACGAGGGGGAAGATCTCCAAGGGGCGCATAACTATGCAATCAATTCGGATCAAGGCCGGACCACGGGCAACACATGGACTCGCAATCAAGGGTATGACGAAAACACCTTCTGCGAGTTCCACCAATCCTGAGGACATTCCACGACTAACTGCAAAGTCTTGGGAGCAAGACTGGCCACGAAGCTACTCACTGGAGAGCTCTTGAAAGTAACTAGCATCAAGGATCTCATCCTCGATTCTGATCGCCCTCCAAAGACGGACAGAAATCTGCCCGCCAAATAATCCCCTCAACGAAACCAACCTGGGGATAAACGCGGTAGGAGACCGGACGACAAGGGAAACGATAACAATTGTCGCAGAGTTAATATGATCATCAGAGGATCACAATACTGCGGTGATACTGTATCGGCCATCAAGGCTTACCAACGGAAGGCAGAGTCGAGTGCAAATTGGCCTACATGGTCTCCTCCTCGAGATGGCCAAAATTATTTGATCACTTTCACAAAGGAAGAAGCCGGCGGAACCGACCAACCTCACTGCGACACGCTCGTCATAGATCTCGTCATACGAGATTTAGAAGTCGGAAGGGTACTCGTCGACACGGGAAGCACGGTCAATGTAATCTTCCGCGATACTCTCAAGCGGATGAACATCGAACTCGGAGAAGTGATTCCGACGCCAAAACTACTCATGGGTTTTTCAGGCGAAGTATCGATGACTCTTGGATCAATCCAATTGCCAGTCATGGCCAAGGAGATCACGAAAACCGTCGAGTTCGTGGTAGTCGATCATCCCGCTATCTACAACGTGATCATGGGAACCCCATGGCTCAACGCCATGAAGGCTGTTCCGTCAACTTACCACCTTGGTCTCAAATTCCCAACGCCAAGCGGAGTTGCGGCCATCTGGGGATGCCAAAAACAGTCGCGGCTATGCTTCCTCGCAGAACACAAGTTAAGGCAAATCACGACTTCTGCAGCTGTAAACGACAAGCGCACGAAGATAGATCGATCTTCGACCAAAAGCGCCCCGGGAAAAGACGAATTAAAATCGTCTACCGACGCAAACACATCGGACGTCGAAGCTCGACACAAGTCCGTAGCCCACGCTACAACTCAACCGGAACATCCGGAAAATAGCGTTGACCCAGCCACGATCGACACGGTCAAGGCGGACATCGCGACATCTACCGCCGAGTAAGAACACTCGCGGCATGAAACAGAACTACGAGATGGCTTGATCCTCGAAAGGGGTACGTAGGCAGTTCGTCGAAAGACGAATTCAGCTATCCCCCTCTCTAAAAAGGGGGGGGGGAGTGGGTTCGTATACTCGTATACTCCCACTTAGAAAAATCTTCATTATTGTAATCGAGTTTTTAGAAACTTCAAAAACTTTTACTACAATATACGTTGTCCTTTTTATCGAAAACGTTTACGCTTCAGTAAAACACAAAAGAAACTTTCAGGACACGCCTAAAAACGTTAAGACTCTTGTCTGGCGCCCCATCCGGCCCAAAAATCGTAAAGATTATCATCTTTCAAACACACAAAGACACACGTATAATCCCCAAAACAACTGCGAGATGTCGCAAAAGTAAAAATTCGAGGATAATACTAACAAATTGTCCGAACGCGACTACCAAACATCTTATACCCCGTTCGTCGATTGGCCCGGACGAACACGCTAGCCGTCTTAAACAAACGCAATTCGATCACTCTTTTGATCTTCAAAAACGTCCAGCACAAGGTCAAAAGCGCGCTACAACAAAAATCCGAAATTTTGGTTTAGCACTTCCAGTTGACTCTGAGAAGATGCTCGATTCGTACCATACAAGTCATATAAGTCGAGAACCTATCGCGGACTTTAAATCGGTACGTGTCAGGAAGAAATCGCAACAGGAAAAACGATAGCCGGCTAGTCACCGCACAAACCTTAACCGAAAGTAAACCTAGGTCTTGCCCTAAACCCAGCGCACTGGTCTCTAACATCTCAAAGACATGATATCGAAAGATAAGAGATTCTTAAACCATGCCTCTATGTTTATGTTCGACACCTTCAGCACCCCCGCAGAGTTCACATCTCGCGGAAGAACTTTCGAAACAGATCTCGAATGAAACATTTCACAATCGAAGAAGGATATGAGACGACAACTCATCACCTTCCTCCCCACTATTCACAAACTCATAAAAAGCGTTATCCGATAATCGTACTATAAAAAGAAAGCCGCGGAGCGGCAGGGATTCAAAGCCACACACGGCCAGTCCCAAAATACAAACAAGGCCATTCAAGGCCGAAACATAAAAACATAAAAAAAATCTCTCGCAAGAGATCTAACCCAAGTCACCCTCAGAACTTACGCCCCCTCTTCACCCGCTGCCTCGTCCGAGCCTGGAGCCGCGCCGCTTCCGTTCTCTCCGACCATCGGGTCTTTCCCCTCTGGGTCTTCTGAACACGTCGGAAGGAAGCACGCGGATTTCAGGTCGGCCAGGATGAGACCAAAATCTCCATCCTCGGCCGCCATATCTCCCTTGCAGCCGGACAGTCGGGCCTCTTTGGCCTCCAAGCTCGGGGGAGTCTCACTTTGGAACGACCGAATCACGGCCATCCTGCCCTCAATCGTCGCCAAAGCGAGATCCCTGCTCCGGATACACTCGAGGGAACCCCGGGAAGCAGAAATCTTCGCCAAGCGAGCTTGAAACTCCGCACGAAGGGCATCCGTAGCCTCTTGGATCCTGCAGCGCGCTAGTCCCGCGTCACTCTCGATCTGACGCTAGAGTCGACGCACCTCCGAGGATTTGGCCTTCCTGGCCTTCTTTTCCTTAAGCAAGGAACTCGGCGTCTTCCCAAGGTCCCTCTCAAGCTCTCCTATCGCAACCTCGAGCTTCGACACTTTCACAGAGTGAGAGTCCTCGACAGCCGTCAACATGGCCTTGGTTTCGGACCATCTCCCCTGAAGCTCCACCAACTCCCCGGAAAGGCGACTGGTCTCAGAACCACATTCGCTGATCATCCCATCGATCAACGATATGAACTGCAAACGGTGAGAATTCTTAAGACTAAGTCCGAGAAAAGAATGCACAAAAGACGATTGAGAATTCAAACAAGAGACAAACCTTTCCGCGAAGTCCCGAGGCTAGGCTCGATCCACCTCGCTGCGAAGTCTCCCCGTCGCCACTCTTGGCGAGTTTCCTCTTCCGACTCTTAGGCTGAGTATCCAGGACAGTGCTAGGAGCACGCAATGCTAGAACGATTTCTTTTCTGACTGGAGGAGGAGGCATAGAGTCAGCAGCCTTCTCCTTGTCCTCGACGAGGATCAGAGTCGTGGAAGATCCCGCAGGAAGGGCTTGCGAGAGAGAAGCCATGACTTCGGTCCCATGACACGGGGCAATGACCTGCGCGGAAGAAGACGGAAACTCGGAGCCAGCTTGAGCTAGCTCTTTCTCGGCTTGGCGACGAACTAGTTTCTCTCAGAAAGAAAGATGACCGGCAACACAAGCCGGCGCTTCCGCCGGAGAAGTTAGAACAGGGGGCGGAGAAGTGGCCTCGCCCATCTCAACATCGGAATTCTTCTTATCACCTTGGGAGGAAGACATGTTGAAAGGGAAGTTATGAAACTAGAGAGGTTTTTGAAGGAATGAAGAAGGGAAGGTGTGAAGAAAATGAATGACAAGAGCTCACTACTTATAGAAGTATGGGTTCGGAATATCGTCTCGACAACTTTTTTCCGCAGAGTTTAAAATGTGAATTTCGTCCGATACACTTAAACTTGTCAAAGTCATCTATCCGCCCGCTAGAGTCACAACTCTAACGGGCTGGGGGCTAACTGTTGGGGTCAAAAACGGTTACGACAAATTTAACATTAAAAACGTCCGAGGAAGAAAATAAGAATTCCTCCGAAGAGTACTTTTCGAAATAGATTCTTCCTTACGAAAAAGCTTTACGGAAGAAAGAATCGAGATGTCCGACGAAAGCTCGAAACAGGTCGTTATGCAGCGACCGAACGTCCGTCCCTCTCGGTCGTTACGTAGCGACTGAGCTCGAGCCAAAGCTCGGTCCCTACGTAGCGACCGAGCGATCGTCCCGCTCGTTTGCTACGTAGCGACCGAGCTCGGCCAAGCTCGGTCGCTACGTCCCGCTCGGTCGCTACGTAGCGACCGAGCTCGAGCCAAATCTCGGTCGCTACATAGCGACCGAGCTCGGCCAAGCTCGGTCGCTACGTCCCACTCGGTCGCTACGTAGCGACCGAGCGATTGTCCCGCTCCCGGTCGCTACGTAGCGACCGAGCTCAAGCCAAAGCTCGTTCGCTACGTAGCGACCGAGCGCTCATTCCGCTCGGTCGCTACGTAGCGACCGGGCTCGAGCCAAAGTTCGGTCGCTGTGTAGCGATTGAACTCTTCCGAACATCGACAGACATCAATCCATGCATTCTCGTCAAATCTTCGAACGCTATCTCCCGAAGACCGTGGGAAGCTCAGTCCATGTTTTCCGCTATTCCAACTCATCGATCAAACTTCGCGGATGGGAAACCGCGGAAAATTCATAGTAAACGTGTCGAGTCGGAAGACGGCCCAAAGGGACCTAAAACACGACTCGAGGCCCATCCTATGATTTCCTAACCCAAAGCCCGTAAACCGCAGCACGGTTTACGCTTGGCCCACAAGGAAGGATAAATGTCAAGTTTCCGCGGATAAATACGGAAGTTTTGAAGATAATTGTGAAGATCGGGAAAAATGGAATATCTCCATTTTTATGCTATGACGGCTTAAGGGCAGAAGAGTAAAAGCGTAAACCGACCTTGGAGCCAGTATATAAGGAGTCCTAGGCGAGGAGCATGGAGGAGAACTTTTCAGAGCAAACTTAGCACTTAGAGCAATTTAGGGAATTTTCTGTTTTTGTTATTTCGAGCTGCGACTCAATTAGGTTTAGCCGTCTCAAGGTTACTAGAACTAGGAATCTCGCCGACAGCTCTCGAGCCCAGGCTTGTACCTTGTTGTAAACGCTCATACGCAAATCCGGAATAAGATCTTCTTTGCTCTCTTTTTCGATTTCTTATTCTTTATCGTTGTTATTCTAGTGTTCTGATTGCTTGACATGTGGTAATTAGCAGATATCCGGGTCCTCTGGGAAATTAGGGTTTTCCTAGTTTCCTTATTTAAACGGAAATCGACAGTGCGAATTTCGGTTCCCACTGTAGGATTCCTTAAGATTGAGTGAATGGAATGGATCAATTCCACGAGGAATTAGAAACACGATGTTAAGTATCTTAGTATGATGAGGATTGAGGTATACTATAAACACTTTTGTGAATGGTATGGGACGTTCACAGATGTGTGATGCTTTGGAGAATGGTATGGGACATTTTCCAAATGTGTGATCAAACCGAGATCCTACTCATCTAAGTACTTAATGATCAGTGGTGTGGAAACACATTATTTGATACTGGAGCTACACATAGTTTTGTGAGTCCAAGTATGATTGGAAAAGGTTTGTTCCAGTATGGAACATGGGACGGTCCTGAACGAGTGAGTAGGACAAGTTATGAACTCACTCGGTCTGGTAAAGGACATCCCTGTGGTGATCTTGGATAGGCTGATGCCTATAGATCTGATTGTTGTCCCCCTCAAGCATCATGAAGTGATCTTGGGCATGGACTGGTTGGGAAAGTATCGGGCAACTCTAGATTGTCACCGGGGAAGGGTGCAACTTGAGAACGAGTTTGGACCCCTGATTAAGTACCAAGGAATCAAGCCAACCTCTTGTAGTTTGGTGGTTTCAGCAGTCCAAGTAGAACGGATACTTGGAAATGGTTGTGAGGCCTTTTTGGTTACCATTTACACTGATGAGGTTGTAGGGGCCTGTGACCCAGAGGGTATACCGTTGGTTCGGGAATTTCAGGAAGTGTTTGGGGGACTACAGGGCATTTTCCCATGATAGGGCTTACCCATTCATCATTGAATTGAAACCTGGAACGGCCCCATTATCTAAAAGTCCATATAGAATGGCACCAGCTAAGATGGCTGAGCTGAAGTCGATCAAGTCCAGTGAGGGATGAGGATCGCAGCACAACCAAGTCGGAGATTGACCTATGGTTGGGGTGAGACGGTTGAGTCCTGGATTGGACCAGAACCGCAATATGATCAGGTCCGTCAAAGGATGAGGATCAGGACACGACCTACTCGGAGATGGACCTATGGTCGGGGTGTAACGGTCTAGTCCCTGAGTGGACCAGGACTGGAATATGATCACGTCCTAAATGGACCAGGATCAAAATATGACATAGTCCAGTTAGGACAGAAGTCAAGTTGAGGCGGTTTAGTCTTGTAAGGGCTAAGATGGCAATATGGCCAAGCTGGGAGAGGCTGTGGCTGGTTAAGGAATGATCCAGTAATTGGGGGCTGGAATCATAAACCTTATTGTCCGGGAAGGACTTAAGGGAACAAAACAATCTGTTAGGACTCATGGTAGAGTGCGCAACCTAAAGATTGGAACATGTTCGCTAGGACTTGGCTGGTGCATCGAGTGGCTTTGAGATTGGTTGAATCTTCTAAGACTTGAGTACGCAGTATGTTCCTAGCGACTGAATTTGATCTAGTCATGGAACTAAAGTGTTCTACATGGACTTGGTGTCTACTAGGAACGCAACCTGGAGAGTTGGGTCAGTGACACAAGTCATGTCTTTGTATGGGTGCTTGATGGATCACTTGATAAGATTTTGGGTAAAATCTCTATCAAGTGGGGGAGACTTGTGTAGATGGTGATCAATACGTGATCAGTGAAGAGGGACAAGGAGGGAGATGCAACGAATTGGTTAGGAAGAACCAATCGAGCATGCTCTATGTTCTGGATGCAAAGAATTCGGTTGGAATCTTTTGTCTTCAGACAAGACGGCAACACCACAGGATTCGAGGACGAATCCATCCTAAGTGGGGGAGACTTGTCATGTCCCCGATCCTGGATAGGATCGTCCGGACAGACTTTAGTGCGAGGAGACGCACCAGTCAGGTCACATGACCTAAAGACAAGCGTGTCATGGTCCAAAACGTGGTTAAGGGAATCAGGTAGCTGGAACTTATCCAAAATAAGGCAGACGCAAGCTCAAAGGAGCTGGACAAGCGAGCTGGTAGCTGGACGAGATCCAGGTGAAACTCGATTGAAGTGGGTGATCAGAATGGATCATGGGAACTCTAAGTATAGGTCTGGAAATACACCAAGGGACTTAGAAGAATTGAAGAAGATAAAGGAAGCAAGCTAGACACAGTGTATAATAGCTGGGCGATGCAGTAAGCAAGCTCGACCAGCTAGGTGAAGTGTAGTGCAGCTCAATGTAGCTCACTGAAGTGTAGGTCAGCTCTCTGAGCTGGATGGTCTAGCTCACTCAGCTGGGTCAGCTGGGGATCAGCTCAACTCAGCTGGACTGAGTGTTCAAGTCATGGGCAGTTGGGCCGGGTCTGGACAGTGGCCGGGCCATGTGGGCGACCCGGGTGTACCGATGGGCTGGTTGGCTCTTGGGATTGAGCCAAGAGTGAAGGACCCTAAGATCGGCTCACTCGAATGGATCAGATTTGGATATGAACTCCAGATGGAGAACTGGATGGATTGAAGGGTCGCATGAAGGTTGCAGAATGGCCTTCGATATTCCCAACTTCAGATGGTGCTTGATATGACTCACAAGTCCACCAAATGAAGAATCTCTCGCCGTAGCTTGATATGACTCACAAGACCAACGATTTGAGGAAGTGTTTACTTGGATATGACTCACCAAGAAACTAATAACAAGTTCTAAACGAAGAACAAAGAGTTTAACTCAAACTTTAGACAAAAACGATTTTCTGATTATTCAAATGAAAAGAGTTTCATACTTATAGATTTTTGTAGATCTAGGAATTAAATGAAAAGTAGATCTAGATCTAGATCTAGTCATTAAACGAAAATAAAGACAAGATTTAATTAATGTGACTGATCGGCTTCCATCCAGATGCAATCGAACCGGCTAAGTCCAAGGTGGTAAGGACAGTCACATTGGCGGGACGATCAGCAAGGGCCGCAAGACGTTCTGCTAAGGCCGCGGGGCGTTCTGATCGGACAAGTTGCGTTCCAACAAATCCCAAGTCTTCTGATAGCTTAAGGATCCTTGCCTTAGAGAAATGTCCAAAGGAAAAGTCCATGATTGGATCGAACAAGGTAGAGAGATCATCAGCACGGTCGTCGGTACATGCGGTACGAGCCAATCGAGCTAAAAGAGAGAAGTCTCGATCATTGTGTGAAACCTCATGATCCAAGTCAAGTCTGGCATGATCTTTTTTAAGTCTGGCATGATCTTTCTCAAGTCTGGCATGATCATTCTCAAGTCTGGCATGATCCTTCTCAAGTCTGGCATGATCCAAGTCAAGTCTGGCTTGGCTATCAGTCTTGGCTTGTCGAGTTGGCCGGGAGAGACGGGCTTCAGTTTGGTCTGTTCGACCATCTGGTCGAGGATCTGGACGAAGCTCCAATCCGGACGTTCGCGGGTCGAGCCGATAGACGGCCCTGGGGATCTGTCTGATCTGATCGGTAGGATGAACCTCAGCTGGGACGTTTGGAACGTTCTGATCGGTCTGGTCCATAGACTGGGGCACATCATTCCCTCCTTCTTTAAAAGGATTTGTCCACAAATCTGGATCATCTACAAGAAAAGGAGAAAGATCAGACACATTAAAGCTTGAAGAAATATCATACTTACCTTGCAAATCAAGCTGATAGGCATTGTCATTGATCTTTCTAAGGATCTGAAATGGACCATCGACTCGAGGCATAAGTTTAGACTTTCTTTCTTCTGGAAACCGTTCCTTCCTCAAGTGAACCCAAACAAGATCACCCTCCTCAAAGATCACCTCCTTTCTCTTCCTGTTGGCATATCTTTTGTACCTTTCGGTTTTGGCTGCAATGTTTGCATGAACCTGCTCATGTAACTTCTTGATAGTGTCTGCTTTCCTTTTGCCATCTGTGCTAACTCTTTCACTCAAAGGTAAAGGCAAAAGATCAAGTGGAGATAAGGGATTAAAGCCATAAACGATTTCAAAAGGAGAGAACTTTGTAGCAGAATGCATAGCATGGTTATAAGCAAACTCAACATGAGGCAAACATTCTTCCCAATGCTTAAGGTTTTTCTTAACCAATGATCTAAGCAATGCAGACAAAGTTCTATTCACTACTTCAGTTTGGCCATCAGTTTGTGGGTGACAAGTCGTAGAGAACATCAATCTGGTTCCTAATTTAGACCACAAAGTTTTCCAAAAATAGCTAAGGAACTTAGCATCACGATCAGAGACAATGGTCTTAGGCATACCATGCAATCTAACAATTTCCCTAAAGAACAATTCAGCAACTTGCACAGCATCATCAGTTTTATGACATGGAATGAAATGAGCCATTTTTGAAAACCTATCCACAACCACAAAGATAGAGTCTCGGCCAGTTTTAGTCCTAGGCAAACCAAGAACAAAATCCATAGAAATATCTACCCAAGGATGAGAAGGAATGGGTAGAGCCGAATACAAACCGTGATTAGATGTCTTGGTTTTGGATTTCTTACAGATCACACATCGGCCACAAATCCTCTCAACGTCCTTCATCAAGCTTGGCCAGTAGAAGTGATCATAAACCGTCTTGTATGTCTTCTTGACTCCAAAGTGTCCCATAAGACCTCCTCCATGAGATTCCCTGAGAAACAACTCCCTCAAAGAACATTGGGGCACACACAAGCGGTTATCAAAGAACAAAAATCCAGAACTTTGATAGTATTTTCCATAAGCCACTTTGGAACATTTCTGAAATATTTCTTTGAAATCCGGATCAGTCACATACAAGTCTTTGATAAATTCAAAACCAAGTAGTTTAGTTTCAAGGGCTTAAAGAAGAGTATACCTTCGGGACAAAGCATCAGCCACAACATTTTCCTTACCTTGCTTGTACTTGATAACATAAGGAAATGTCTCAATGAACTCAACCCAACGTGCGTGTCTCTTGTTCAGTTTCTGTTGACCCTTAAGATGTCTCAAGGACTGGTGGTCCGTGTGGATAACAAACTCCTTAGGCCAAAGATAGTGTTGCCACGTTTGGAGAGCTCTCACCAAAGCATATAGCTCCTGGTCATAGGTGGGGTAGTTGAGTGTGGCACCTCCAAGCTTCTCACTGAAGTAAGCAATGGGTTTCTTATCCTGCATCAAGACAGCACCAATCCCAACTCCGGAAGCATCACATTCAATCTCAAAAGTTTTAGAAAAATCAGGAAGTACAAGTAAAGGAGCATGAGTCAACTTCACTTTTAACATCTGAAAAGCTTTTTCTTGGGCTTGTTCCCATTTGAAACCGACGTTCTTCTTGATCACTTCAGTCAGAGGAGCAGCAATGGAACTGAAGTCCGGAACAAACCGTCTATAGAAACCGGCCAGACCATGAAAGCTTCTTACCTCGCCCACGGTCGAAGGACTTGGCCAGTCTCGGATGGCTTTGATTTTCTCCTCGTCCACTCTAAGTCCATCAGCACCTACAACAAAACCTAAGAACACCACGTGATCTGTTCCAAAAGAGCATTTACCAAGATTGGCAAAGAGTTTTTCTTTCCTAAGAACTTCAAGAACAGATTTGAGATGCATCTTATGATCTTCAAGGTTTTTGCTATAGACAAGAATGTCATCAAAGTAGACAACAACAAAATGACCTATGAATGACCTCAAGACATGATTCATCAAACGCATGAATGTGCTAGGTGCATTAGTAAGACCAAATGGCATAACAAGCCATTCATACAATCCTAACTTGGTTTTAAATGCGGTTTTCCACTCATCACCTTCCTTCATCCTAATCTGGTGATAGCCACTTTTCAAATCAATTTTAGAAAAGACACATGATCCATGCAACTCATCAAGCATGTCGTCTAGTCTAGGGATGGGATGCCTATACTTTACTGTGATGTTGTTGATGGCACGACAGTCCACACACATGCACCAAGAACCATCCTTTTTGGGCACGAGAAGGACAGGAACGGCACAAGGACTGAGGCTTTCCCGGATGTAGCCTTTCTCAAGAAGGTCACCAATCTGTTTCTGAAGTTCCTTGGTCTCTACCGGATTGGTACGGTAAGCTGGCCGGTTTGGTAAAGACGTGCCTGGAACAAGGTCGATCTGATGCTCAATGCCTCGTACTGGAGGTAATCCCTTAGGATTCTCATCTGGAAAAACATTCAGAATACTTCTGCAAAACATCTAAAAGTTCACTCGGAATCTCCGGTGCAAGGTCAGAAGAAGAAGCCATAAGAGATTCTTTGTACACAAGTAAAAGAAATGGCTTTTGAGAGTAAAGAGATCTCTTGACCTGACTTTGTTTGATATAGAAATTGGAGTTCCGTTGGGATGATTCAGGTTCATCTGGCTTGGTTTCCTTGTCACGGTTCCTCTTGAGCTGGATCTGATCTTGATGAACCTCCAAAGGTGTCAAAGGAACAAGCGTGATCTTCTTCCCTTTATGATCAAAGGAGTGTCGGTTTGTGAAGCCATCATGCACGGCTCTCTTATCAAATTGCCATGGCCGGCCCAAGAGAATGTGGCATGCGTCCATAGGAAGAACGTTGCAAACGACCTCGTCCTCATATCGGCCAATGGTAATAGGGACAGTGACTTGCTCTTTCACATACTGTTCTCCAGCCTCGTTTAGCCATTCCAACCTGAAAGGACGAGAGAGAGGCCGAGTAGCAAGTCCTAGTTTCCTGACAAGAGTGTCACTAGCAACATTAGTACAACTCCCACCATCAATAATCAAAGAGCAAACCTTTTCAGAAACTAAACATCGAGAATGAAAGAGATTCTCCCTTTGTTCCTTTTCATTGTTTTTGGGTTGGACACTCAGAGTTCTTCTTGTGACAAGTAGAGGACCATGAGCTGGATAGTCGAAGCAAGGCTCCTCATCATAGATCGGGTCGGACTCATCATCAAAGGCTGGGTCGGAATCATCGACCAAGCGGTCGTCCGTCTCATCGAAAATAGACTCGACCATGCCTTTCCTAGCAACGAGTAGTGGCCCTTGATGCGGATATCCAAAGGACTTGTCCTCTTCATCAAAGATAGGACGAAGATCTTCTTTGTTCTCCTGCTCATCCTCAGATTCAACTTCTCCATTCTCGGTAAGAATCATCACTCGTTGGTTGGGACAGTTTTTGGCAAAATGTCCTAGACCTTGACATTTGAAACACCTAATGTCTCTTGCTCGGCCAGAAGTATCAACTGCCTTTCCTTTGTCATCACGAGCAGGGACATCAGTTTTAAAAGCATTATGTGTTGTGGAAGAAGACTTACCTTTGTCTTGGTAGCTTGGCTTAGGAGCAAAAGCCGGTCTAGGAGAGTAGGCCGGTTTAGAGGTAATGGCCGGCTTTGAGAAACTCTTCCTTTTAACTTGTTTCTCGATCAAGATGGCCTTGTGTAGCATCTGTTCCACACTACCATACTCTTGAAGCTCCATACGGTCTTGGATGTCTCGGTTAAGGCCAGAGAGGAACCTAGCCATAGTGGCGTCCTTGGGCTCGTCTACATCAGCCTTGATCATCAAAGTTTCCATCTCCTGGTGGTAGTCTTACACGGACTTAGTGCCTTGAAGCAAGCATCTGAGTTTCTGGTGGAGGTCTTGGTGATAATGAGCAGGAACAAATCGTCTCCTCATCAGCATGGAAAACTCATCCCATGTCTCAATCGGTCTCTCACATGTTCTCCTCCTAAGGGTCACAACTTGATCATAACAATTAATAGCATAGCCAGAGAATTCAGTAACAGCTAGTCTAACTTTCTTAAGTTCAGAAAAGTTTTGACAATCAAAGACATATTCAATTTTTCTTTCCCATTCAAGAAAAACATCAGGATCATTTTTACCCTCAAAAGGTGGGATTTTTAGTTTCAATCCACTTAGGCTATCATTAGTACGTTCATTTCTAGCAAAAGGATTGACATCACCTGGATCTCGGGTTCTAGGACCTCTTCTTGGACGGTATGCTGATCTGGCATCGTCCTCTTGATCATTCTCCTCTCGGATCTCATCGTCAGACCGAGTGTTCCTACGCGGACGGTCTCTTCTTGCTCCGGCTCTAGAAGTAGCTTGGCTGGCCTGGATCTCATCAAGCCTCTGATGGATCTGATCTAAACCTGTGTTCAACATGTTAGACATAGAATCATTCAAAGCACGCATTTGAAGGTTAGACAATCCGGCAACTGAGTTTCCGGGACGGTTCCGTTCATCATCACTACTCATGGTTCCTGAAATTTCTTAAACACAAAATGTTAGATAAAAATCCTCACTCTCTCAAGTGTTTGATCCTCACCCACACACGTGTTTCTCTCAGAATTTGGATGGTCACACAACAGGTTTTCACTCAAAGTTCTAAGAAGAACAAATCAAAGAAACTCAATGGACAAAATCCAAGCAAACACAAGGGGATTTTAAAAGAGAGAAAGATAAGAGATTTTTGGTTTTGGTAATCCGTTTTAACCACCTCAAAGGCTGGATTTCTCCTCAGCCAGCAGGCTTTCTCTTCCACCACCAATCCACAAATCAAACTTTTCGAATTCTTTTTTTTTATTGATAGATCTTTCTTTTCTTTTTTTTTTATAGATAGAGGATGGTAATGAGGGGCCCGGATTCAAGATAGATAGAAGAAGAAGTGTTTATGATTTAGAAATGGAAGATGAGAAAGATGAATGATTTAGAAGATACCAAACGAGTGGCTCTGATACCACTTGAAGGACCCTAAGATCGGCTCACTCGAATGGATCAGATTTGGATATGAACTCCAGATGGAGAACTGGATGGATTGAAGGTTCGCACGAAGGTTGCAGAATGGCCTTCGATATTCCCAACTTCAGATGGTGCTTGATATGAACTCACAAGTCCACCAAATGAAGAATCTCTCGTCGTTGCTTGATATGACTCACAAGACCAACGATTTGAGGAAGTGTTTACTTGGATATGACTCACCAAGAAACTAAGAACAAGTTCTAAACGAAGAACAAAGAGTTTAACTCAAACTTTAGACAAAAACGATTTTCTGATTATTCAAATGAAAAGAGTTTCTTACTTATAGAGTTTTGTAGATCTAGGAATTAAATGAAAAGTAGATCTAGATCTAGTCATTAAACGAAAATAAAGACAAGATTTAATTAATGTGACTGATCTGCTTCCATCCAGATGCATCTGAACCGGCTAAGTCCAAGGCGGTAAGGACAGTCACATTGGCGGGACGATCAGCAAGGGCCGCAAGACGTTCTGCTAAGGCCGCGGGGCGTTCTGATCGGACAAGTTGCATTCCAACAAAACCCAAGTCTTCTGATAGCTTAAGGATCCTTGCCTTAGAGAAATGTCCAAAGGAAAAGTCCATGATTGGATCAAACAAGGTAGAGAGATCATCAGCACGGTCGTCGGTACATGCGGTACGAGCCAATCGAGCTAAAAGAGAGAAGTCTCGATCATTGTGTGAAACCTCATGATCCAAGTCAAGTCTGGCATGATCTTTCTCAAGTCTGGCATCATCTTTCTCAAGTCTGGCGTGATCATTCTCAAGTCTGGCATGATCCTTCTCAAGTCTGGCATGATCCAAGTCAAGTCTGGCTTGGCTATCAGTCTTGGCTTGTCGAGTTGGCCGGGAGAGACGGGCTTCAGTTCGGTCAGTTCGAGCATCTGGTCAAGGATCTGGACGAAGCTCCAATCTGGACGTTCGCGGGTCGAGCCGATAGACGGCCCTGTGGATCTGTCTGATCTGATCGGTAGGATGAACCTCAGTTGGGACGTCTGGAACTTTCTGATCGGTCTGGTCCATAGACTGGGGCACATCAAGGAGCTTGGGAAATCCGTGTGGGCTTGTTTGTACTTGTCCAGGAGTGGATTGGCTAGCCCAGGGAGTCTGGAAACTGCCTGAGGCGAATGGGTATGATCTGGACCATTGATTAAATCAATGGCCAGAAATGATACCGAAAGGGTGCAACCTTTGGAAAGGTAACTGCCCCTTCTTATATAAAAGGCAGGCAAGTCCGTGCCTTTGCAGGCACGCCAGGGCTTCCTCCTACACCCTGAAACACAAATAAACACAGAGAAAAGACAGAGAGTTGGTCGGATTCCCAATCCAAGACCCATGGTGGTGTGAAGGTCATAAAGAGGCAGTTTTGGGAGAGATCAAGGGGGAAGTTATGAACGACTTTCTGGTGGTTTTGATCCGTGATGTTATCACCCAAAGCATCCTACAGGGCCTGATAAAACACGCAAATGGTGAGGAAAGAAGGTAGATGACCGGAATTCATTCCCAAAGGCCAAGACAGCCTTAAGGAGAGAGGTGTGTGGGAGGGCAGTTTCATGGAAGTGCAAGGGGAGTTATGAACGACCCTGTGGTAGGTTTTCACCCCGGATGAACACGTCCTATGCTTCCCCTGTATCTTGTGAACACACGCAAACACCCAGGAGAGAAGGGAGAAGGCCGGACTTCCCTCACAATGGCATGAATAGCCTTGAAGGTGGATGCAGTGTAGAAACTGGGTTCATGGAAGTTCCATGGAAGGGATCAGGGGTGCGACCCATGAATGGATCTTATCAATACAGGAGGTATGTGATAAGGATTGATAGAGGCGTGCACTGGAGGAGCATGGCCGAACATAATAAGGAAAGGCACTTGATCTAATCAGATCATGTATAAGGTAAACTAAGGATCCAGGACCCTGAGATAAGGGGCGGATCTTAGTTGATCTAACTCATCCAAGTGGGATGGAAGTTAGAGGCCACTCATTGGATAGTGATCCATGGTGGATCATGGTGTGTGTGTTAGTTCTGATCATGGTGTTAATCAATGGAGGAGACACATGGGGATCCTAGTACATGAGGAACCATGTGGGGTGCAAGGTCCAATTCATTTGGAACCAGCAGCAAGCCGTGGAGGCGAGTAAGGCCAGTACTAAGTGGCATGGACCACAAGTATGGGGCCGGTGTGTTTATCTAAAGAAGGCCGTGTGTAATCTGATCTTTGGCAAGGATGGATGACCTGATCCATAGGTGATGGATAATGTGTCTGATCTGATTGATCAAAGGATGCACCGGTGGTAAGAGGAGGACTGATCGGCTTCGTTGGGACATGGTTCCATGGCCGGTTAGGTACGTGTGAAGACTCATCAGTTCTGGGTCATGTGGGGTGGTTGGTTGATTGACTCAGGATCTGATGGGCGTTGTTATTCCATGAGCTGGACTTGGTATCATAAGTTGATAAGGCAAAAGAATGTGGGACAGTGCATGAGCCGGTAAGGGTCAGATGCATGTCCTTAGCTATTTGAAGACTTCTCAAATGTTACTTATGTCTGTGGGGATTGTTGGCTGAATGACAAAGTACCTAAGGGAGTTGTTTTGTGTGTGTAAAGGAGCTGGACGCAGTATATGGCAGCTGGCCATAGCTCGGTCCTAGCTCAGTTCGAGTGTGACAGCTCGATCAGCTGGTCTATGAGTTCATTCAGCTAGAGTAGCTGGGCAGATGAGCTAACAAGCTCCGTGGATGTGGCAAAGGTATGATCTACCAATGTTGCATAGATCTAGATAGAATGGTTAGGGAAACGGAACCTCAGAATTGTATGACTTGGTTCGTGTTCAGAATCAACCTTGGAGCTAGCTGGTAGTTGAGTATACTAACCATTAGCTGAGGTGATCGACCGGACAAGTATTAGATTGGTTATAGACCAATGGATGATGATATTATTCCGCTGCGTATGTGTTGTATTGATCTAAGCTAGGAAAGACTATGGTAGTCTTGAGCTAAGATCTGAGTTAGCCCTCGCCTATGGGTGATGTTTTAAATAAAGGGCGAAAATTTTGAGAGGTTCGGTCAGGGTATCGACCGAGCGACGTGAGGCATCGACCGCGGCCTAGTCGGCCAGGATCGGGTCTTACAAGCGTGCTGAGTCCAAGGACCAACGGGCTGATATGTGTACTGATGGACAGCCACTGGCGTCCTGTGTGTGCTGACAGACACACATGGACACACACGGACAGCCACGGATGTCCTGTGTGTGCTGACGGACAGCCACGGACAGCCACAGACGTCCTGTGTGTGCTGGCGAACACCCACGGACGTCCTGTGTGTACTGAACAAAAATCCCACGTGGGCCAAAATCACCCGAACAGTCCACGGGAAGGGTCAACGTGCTGAGTCCAAGGACCAACGTGCTGATATGTGTACTGATGGACAGCCACAGACGTCCTGTGTGTTCTGACGGACAGACACGGACACACACGAACACACATAGACAGCCACGGACGTCCTGTACGTGCTGATGGACAGCCATGGACAGCCACAGACGTCCTGTGTGTGCTGGCGGACACCCATGGACGTCCTCTGTGTACTGAGTAGACAGCCCACGTGGGCCAAAATCACCCAAACAGTCCACGAGAAGGGCCAGCGTGCTAAGTCCAAGGACCAACGTGCTGATATGTATACTGATGGACAGCCACGGACGTCCTGTGTGTGCTGACGGACACACACAGACACACATGGACACCAACGGACGTCTTGTGTGTGCTGACGGACACACACGGATGTCCTGTGTGTGCTGACAGACACCCAAGGACATCCTGTGTGTGCGGACGGACACACACGGACACACACGGACAGTCACGGACGTCCTATGTCTGCTGACAGAAAGCCACGGACAGCCCCGGACGTCCTGTGTGTGCTGGCGGACACCCACTGACGTCCTGTGTGTACTGAACAGACAGCCCACGTGGGCCCAAATCACCCAAACAGTCCCCGGGAAGGGCCAGCGTGTTGAGCCCAAGGACCAACGTGCTGATATGAGTACTAATGGACATCCACTAACGTCCTGTTTGTGCTGATGGACACACACGGACACACACAGACAGCCACGGATGTCCTGTGTGTGCTGACGGATACCCACGGACGTCCTGTGTGTGTTGACGAACACCCAAGGACGTACTGTGTGTACTGAACAGACAGCCCATGTGGGCCAAAATCACCCGAACAGTGCAAGGGAAGGGCCAGCATGCTGATATGTGTACTGATGGACAACCACAGACGTCTTGTGTGTGCTGATGGACACCCACAGACGTTCTGTGTGTGCTGACGGACACACACGCACACACACGGACGTCCTGTGTGTGCTGACTGACACACACGGACGTCCTGTGTGTGATGACAGACAGCCACAGACAGCCACGAACGTCCTGTATATGCTGGCGGACACCAACAGACACACACGGACACACATGGAAAGCCACGGATGTCCTGTGTGTGCTGACGGACAGTCACGGACAGCCACAAATGTCCTTTGTGTGCTGGCGGACACCCACGGACGTCCTGTGTGTACTGAACAGACAGCCCACGTGGCCAAAATGACCCAAACGCAGACAGCCACGGACGTCCTGTGCGTGCTGATGGACAGCCACGGACAGACACGGACGCACACGGACACACATAGACAGCCACGGACGTCCTGTGCGTGCTGATGGACAGCCATGGACAGCCACGGATGTCCTGTGTGTGCTGGCGGACACCCATGGATGTCCTCTGTGTACTGAGTAGACAACCCACGTGGGCCAAAATCACCCAAACAGTCCACGAGAAGGGCCAGCGTGCTAAGTCCAAGGACCAAAGTGCTGATATGTGTACTGATGGACAGCCACGGACGTCCTGTGTGTGCTGACGGCCACAGACGGACACACACGGACACACACAGACAGCCACGGACGTCCTGTGTGTGCTAGCGGACACCCACAGACGTCCTGTGTGTACTCAACAGACAGCCCACAAGGGACAAAATCACCCAAACAGTCCACGGGAAGGGTCAGCGTGCTGAATCCAAGGACCAATGTGCTGATATGTATACTGATGGACAGCCACAGACGTCCTATGTGTGCTGACGGACACACACAGACACACACGGACAGCCACCGACGTCCTGTGGGTGCTGACGGACACGCACGGACATCCTATGTGTGCTGACGGACACCCACATACGTCATGTGTGTACTGAACAGACAGCCCACGTGGGCCAAAATCACCCAAACAGTCCACGGGAAGGGCCAGCGTGCTGAGTCCAAGGACCAGCGTGCTGATATGTGTACTGATGGACAGCCACGGACATCCCGTGTGTGCTGACGGACACACACAGACACACACGGACATCCTGTGTGTGCTGACGGACACACATGGACGTCCTGTGTGTGCTGACGGACAGCCACTGACAGCCACGAACGTCCTGTGTGTGCTGGCGGACACCCACAGACACACACGGACACACACGGACAGCCACGGACGTCCTGTGTGTGCTGACGGACAGCCACGGACAGCCACAGACGTCCTGTGTGCGTTGGCGGACACCCAAGGACGTCCTATGTGTACTGAACAGACAGCCCACGTGGGCCAAAATCACCCAAACAGTCCACGGGAAGGGCCAGCGTGCGGAGTCCAAGAACCAACGTGCTGATATGTGGACTGATGGACATACACGGATGTCCTGTGTGTGCTGACAGACAGCCACGGACAGCCACGAACATCCTGCTTATGCTGGCGGACACCCACAGACACACACAGACACACACAGACAGCCACAGACGTCCTATGGGTGCTGACGGACAGCCACAGAAATCCACAGACGTCATGTGTGTGCTGGCGGACACCCACGGACGTCCTGTGTACTGAACAGACAGCCCACGTGGGCCAAAATCACCCAAACAGTCCACGGGAAGGGCCAGCATGCTGAGTCCAAGGACCAACGTGCTGATATGTGTACTGATGGATAGCCACGGACGTCCTGTGTGTGCTGACGGACACCGAGGAACACACACGGACATACACGGACAGCCACGGACGTCCTGTCTGTGCTGGTGGAGACCCACGGACGTCCTGAGTGTACTGACTAGACAGCCCACGTGGGCCAAAATCACCCAAACAGTCCACGGGAATGGTCAATGTGCTGAGTCCAAGGACCAACATGCTGATATGTGTACTGATGGACAGTTTCCTGTGTGTGCTGACGGACACACACGGATAGCCCCGGACGTCCTGTGTGTGCTGACGGACACACACGGACACACAGGGACACACACAGACAGCCACAGACGTCATGTGTGTGCTAGCGGACACCCACAGACGTCCTGTGTGTACTCAACAGACAGCCCACAAGGGACAAAATCACCCAAACAGTCCACGGGAAGGGTCAGTGTGCTGAATCCAAGGACCAATGTGCTGATATGTGTACTGATGGACAGCCATGGACGTCCCGTGTGTGCTGGCGGACACACACGGACACACACAGACGTCCTGTGTGTGCTGACAGACACACATGGACGTCCTGTGTGTGCTGACGGACACCCACATACACACACAGACACACACGGACAGCCACAGACGTCTTGTATGTGCTAACGGACAGCCACGGACAGCCACAGATGTCATGTGTGCGCTGGCGAACACCCACGGACGTCCTGTGTGTACTGAACAGACAGCCCACGTAGGCCAAAATCACCCAAACAGTCCACGGGAAGGGCCAGCGTGCGGAGTCCAAGAACCAACGTGCTGATATGTGAACTGATGGACAGACACGGACGTCCTATGTGTGCTGACGGTCACAGACGGACACACACGGACAGCCACAGACGTCCTGTGTATGCTGGCGGACACCCACGGATGTCCTGTGTGTACTGACCAGATAGCCCACGTGGGCCAAAATCACCCGAATAGTCCACGGGAAGGGTCAGCGTGCTGAGTCCAAGGACCAACGTGTTTATATGTGTACTGATGGACAGCCACGGACGTCCTGTGTGTGCTGACGGACACACACGGACACACACGGACAGCCCTGGCGTCCTGTGTCTGCTGACGGACACACACGGACGTCCTGTGTGTGCTGATGGAGACCCACAGACGTCCTGTGTGTGCTGACTGCTGACGGACACCCACGGACGTCCTGTGTGTACTGAACAGACAGCTTACATGGGCCAAAATCACCCGAACAGTCCACGGGAAGGGTTAGCGTGCTGAGTCCAACGACCAACGTGCTGATATGTGTACTGATGGACAGCCACATACGTCTTGTGTGTTCTGACGGACACACACGGACACACACTGACAGCCACGGATGTCCTGTGTGTACTGACGAACACCCACGGACGTCCTGTGTGTGCTGATGGACACCCACGGCCGTCCTGTGTGTACTGAACAGACAGCCCACGTGGGCCAAAATCACCTGAACCGTCCACGGGAAGGGCCACCGTGCGGAGTCCAAGGACCAGTGTGCTGATATGTGTACTGATGGACAGCCACGGACGTCCTGTGTGTGCTGAGAGACACACACGGACGTCTTGTGTGTGCTGACGGACACACACGGACGTCCTGTTTGTGCTGACAGACAGCCACAGACAGCCACAAATATCCTGTGTATGCTAGCGGACACCCACAGACACACACGGACACACACAGACAGCCACAGACGTCCTGTGTTGCTGACGGACAGCCACAGAAAGCCACAGACGTCATGTGTGTGCTGGCGGACACCCACGGACGTCCTGTGTACTTAACAGACAGCCCACGTGGGCCAAAATCACCCAAACAGTCCATGGGAAGGGCCAGCGTGCTGAGTCCAAGGACTACGGGAAGGGCCAGCGTTCGGTGTACTGATGGAGAGCCACGGATGTCCTGTGTGTGATGAAGGACACAGATGAACACACACGGACACACACGGACACACACGGACAGCCACTGACGTCCTGTGTGTGCTGGCGGACACCCACGGACGTCTTGTGTGTACTGACCAGACAGCCCACGTGGGCCAAAATCACCCGAACAGTCCACGGGAAGGGTCAACATGCTGAGTCCTAGGACCAACATGCTGATATGTGTACTGATGGACAGTATCCTGTGTGTGCTGACGGACACAGACGGACAGCCACGGACGTCTTGTGTGTGCTGACGGACACACACGGATGTCCTGTGTGTGCTGACGGACACCCACGGACGTCCTGTGTGTACTGAACAGACAGCCCACATGGGCCAAAATCACCCGAACTGAAAGACCCGATCCAGGCCGACTAGGCCGCGGTCGATGCCTCACGTCGCTCGGTCCATACACTGACCAAACCACTAAAAATTTCGCCCTTTATTTAAAAACATCGCCCATAGGCGAGGGCTAACTCAGATCTTAGCTCAAGACTACCTTAGTCATTCCCTAGCTTAGATCATTTCAACTTATGCACAGCGGAATAATATCTATCATCCATTGGACTAAATCCAATCTAATACTTGTCCGGTCGAATCACCTCAGCTAATGGTTAGTATACTCAACTACCAGCTAGCTCCAAGGTTGATTCTGAACACAAACTAAGTCATACAAATCTGAGGTTCCGTTTTCCCTAACCATTCTATCTAGATCTATGCAACATTGCTAGATCATACCTTTGCCACATCCACAGAGCTTGTTAGCTCATCGGCCCAGCTACTCTAGCTGAATTAACTCATATACCAGCTGATCGAGCTGTCACACTCGAACTGAGCTAGGACCGAGCTATGGCCAGCTGCCATATACTGCATCCAGCTCCGTTACACACACAAAACAACTCCCTTAGGTACTTAGTCATTCAGCCAACCATCCCCACAGACATAAGTTACCTTTGAGAAGTCTTCAAACAGCTAAGGACATGCATCTGGCCCTTACCTGCTCATGCACTGTCCCAAATCCTTTTGCCTTATCAACTTATGATACCAAGTCCAGCTCATGGACTAACAATGCCCATCAGATCCTGAGTCAATCAACCAACCACCCCACATGACCCAGATCTGATGTGTCTTCACACGTACCTAACCGGCCATGGAACCATGTCCCAACGAAGCCGATCATTCCTCCTCTTACCACCGGTGCTTCCTTTGATCAATCAGATCAGACACCTTGATCCATCATCTATGGATCAGGTCGTCCATCCTTACCCATGATCAGATCACACACGGCCTTCCTTGAATAATAACACCAAAGCTCAGTACTTATGGTCCACGCCATCAAGTACTAGCTATACTCTTATTCATGGCTTCCTGCTGGTTCCAAACATATTGGACCTTGCAATCCACATGGTTCCTCTAATACCAGGACCCCAATGTGCCTCCTCCATGAGTCGGATTAATGGTTCACACATGACCAAACCCAAAACAACTCCATCAGATAAGCATCAATATGCTCTCAGATACAAAAATGACCTCTTCCAAGTATGCTCCAAAAACTAATTAAAATTCATGATAATTCACGATAATTCCCAAGTAAGAGAATGCCATAATCAGAATTTGCAGAACCGGCCTCGATCCTATAGATCTCGGCCAAAATCAGCCAAACCGGCCAAAACTGGACATCATCAAATCAATTCCTAAAAATTGATTAAAATACATAAAAACTCATGATAATTCATAACTAAGAGATTCCCATAATCAGATTCCAAAGAATCGACCCAGACCATATAGATCCTGATCAGGAACAGCCCGGCCAAGGCCATGGGCACCATTCCTGAACCGGCCAAGGCCTTGGTTCAGTGCCATCAGGCCTGATCCAACAGACTACACCATAAACATTCCTAATATATATAGTCCTCAAGGACGTGCCGTACTTGGCCATGATCAATTCCACAGTCAACAGAATTGTAATTCAAAGGTAATCATAAAACCGGTTACCTTATACATGATCTGATTAGATCATGTGCCTTTCCTTATTATGTTCGGCCATGCTCCTCCAGTGCACGCCTCTATCAACCCTTATCACATAACTCCTGTATTGATAAGATCCATTTATGGGTCGCACCCCTGATCCCTTCCATGGAACTTCCATGAAACCAGTTTCTACACTGCATCCACCTTCAAGGCTATTCATGCCTTTGTGAGTGAAGTCCGGCCTTCTCCCTTCTCTCCTGGGTATGTCACACCCCCAATCCTGAATAGGATTGTTGGGACGGCCATGGTTCGAGGAAACGTGCAAGCCAGTCTTAGGACATCAAGGCAAGCGTTCCATGGTCGAGAAAGAAGGTTAAGGACATAAGGAAAGTTAGACTTAACCTTATACAAGCTAAGAGACAGCTAGGACGAGTAAGACGGTAACTGGACGAAGTGGACGAGTAGCTCGGCCAGCTCAATGAAGTTAGGTTCAGTTCACTCCAGCTCAGTCCCTAGTAAGTCAGCTCCACTAGCTGGACTACTAGCTCACTCAGCTGAGGCAGCTGAGAGTCAGCTCATCTCAGCTAGATGGACTGTCCGGGCTTTAGGCCGATGGTCCGGGTCCGGGTCAGTGGCGGGCTGTGAGGTCCGGCCATGAGGCCATGGGCTGTTGGGTCTTAGGACAAAGCCGTGGGCTAAGTCCAGGAGGCTTGGGGCGTGGGTTGGGCTTGAGGCCGACCCCAAACCCAATCAGAAAGGGCGAAAAGATGCAAGTGGCCGAAAGGGGACAACCCTTGGCCGATGATGCCCATTCGCTAGCAAGTCATGCCTGTTCGTGGGGCAAGACTTACCCCCTCGTTTTCTATAAATATGGGGGCTCTCTGGTCGATTTCATTATCCAATTCCAGAGTAAAATACTCAGAGAAAACCGTAGAGAGAAAGAAAGAGAGAAAGAGAGAGTTCCGGCCAAGAGAAAGGCCGAGTGTGGTGGTGTTGTGTTCCGGAGACTCTGATCATTTGGGAACTAACTCCGGTCAAGAATGGGAGATCAAGACAACGAGAAGAGCATGGAGAACCCAAACGTGGTTCACAAGGTATGTGATGGGCCGTGGCTCCATCAGACCGAACAGACGGTCCATGCGACCGCACCGCGGCTCTGCTCGGTTCCTAAGTCCCATCCGGCTCTCCTTATCTGTTTCAATTCGTTTCTCTTCTCTTCTCTCTGGTTAAACACGAAAGGTTGTGTTGGTTGAGTCCAAGGGACACGTCCCTAGGCTTTGGCCGAACATAATCAAACCGCTAGCCTAGACACGGGTCGGTTAGTGGGATGATCCGATCGCACCAAGACTGGGCGGTTAGGACGAACGGTTGGTATTGACCCAAAGGGCACGAGTTGTCAAGAGTCACGAGTGTCCAAGAGGCACGAATGGCCAAAGGGTACATGTTCCAAATGGTGTCTTTCGGGACAGGTTAGGACCGATCCTTATGGATCAGCCTATGGCTTGTCTAGTCAGGACAAGGTCACGGTTTGTCTAAGCCAAGGTAGAGTCGCAAGGTCTGACCGGTTGCTAAGCCTTCCGGATTAGGCTTGAGGCTTACTCGGCCGATTGGATCCAGGCCTAAGGCCGGATCAGGTAAGGGAGTCCGTTGGGCCATCGAGCCGGACTCCATTGGCCGGTCGCACGTAGATTCTATCCGGTTAGACGGATTGGTCTTTGGGGACGATCCGGATCTGTTCGTGTGTTCTGTTTATCTATTCTGGACTATCTATCTGATTCTAAGTCAAGGGGTGGTTGGTTGAATGACTTAGGATACGGTAGGTAGGTTCAACGTTTTATGATTATGTTGACTGAGGTTTATCTAAGTTCTAGGAACCAAGCCACGCATTGTAGAATCAATCTGTTCTATTCTCGGTTATGACTAATGCTTATCTGGTTGTGGTTTCAGGAACTAAGGATGGTTCTGGTCAAGCCAAGGAGCCGTGAAGGCTCGGTCAGTGAGAGGCTGTGTAACGTGTGGTTAGATGATACTAGGGATGAACTAGTCATTGTCTATGGGACTGTTAAGAAGTTGTGTATTGAATCTCATGTTTCTAAGTAATACAAAGTTTATACATTGTTATTCCGCTGTGCAATCTGTTCCTTTGTTTATGAACCTCATATTCGAATATGACTTAGCAAATAAAAGACTTAAAATTGATCAAACAAGCAAAGAAATTAATAAGTAAGCATTCGTATCCAGTTGGGTCAAGAGACCAGGAACGGGTCTTACAAGTTGGTATCAGAGCATGCTTGATTCTAGGATAGTTGGGTTATGTAGTCCACACACACACACGCAGCCAGCTGATTAGGTCTCATGGTGAGGTTTGATTGCTTAGTCTAGGGATTGTTTTGTTCTGTTTATGTTAGTTTGTTTTGTACTAACATTGTCTGAATCCTTAGGCTGGAAAAAGCAAATCGGGAAAGTCCCGAAGAAGTAAGAGAATGGTCGGTCAGTCTAGCCAAGTGGCCGTGGATGGAACTAATCTGTCCGGTTTGCAAACCGATCCGGCCGCGGCTAACGCTGAAAACGTGTTGCCAACTGATCAGGCTAACCTTACGGGGACGCAACAGGATGGTCAGGAACATCAGGAGAGTGATGAGGAAGTGGAATCCTCGAACGCTAACCGTGATGGTGGCCAGCGTGAGAAAGTGGCCGATGGTACGGCCAATGTAACCGCAACACTGTCCAAAGAGGACTTGTTAGAGGCCATGAAGGTAATGGGGACTCAGGTGGCGGCTATGGCCCAACTGTTCACGCCATTAGTGAACTCCTCAGTTGGCCAAGCTACGCCTGTGGCTACGACCGCCCCCAACACCAATGGTCCAGTTGTGGAAACGGTCGAGGTGATCGAGATTGATCCACCAGAAAGGACCGGGAAAAAGGTGGACTATCTGAGTTTGCTTCAGCACATCTCCCGTCTAGGGACGAGGCATTTCTCAGGAAGCACCGATCCTATTGAGGCAGACGAGTGGAGGAGTAGGCTAGTCCGAAACTTCAGCTCAACTCGTTGTCCCGAGGATTACAAGAGAGACATTGCGGTTCACATCCTGGAAGGGGACGCACATAATTGGTGGCTGGCTGTGAACAAGCGCACCAATGGAAGTCTCCAGAGTTTTGCGGATTTCAAAGATGAATTCAACCGCAAATACTTTCCTGCAGAGGCTTGGGACTGTCTGGAAGGTAGATTCCTAGACCTTACCCAAGGCCGCAGGGCCGTACGTGAGTACGAAGAGGAGTTCAACCGGCTCCGGCGTTTTGTTGGAAGGGAACTTGAGGACGAGACAGTCCAGGTTCGTCGGTTCATTCGAGGCTTAAGGCCGGAGCTGAGAACTCATTGTTCGATCTGCACCTTCAGCACCGTCGGAGAGCTGGTTGAACGTGTAGCTCTTTTGGAGTCTAACTTGGCCGAGGAAGCCAAGCTTAATACAAAGTCGCAGTCTGTCCCGACGGGTAAGACTAACGACCGAAAGAGGAAGTGGGACCAGGTTGACGGAGGCAAGGCCTCTAATGGACGACCTGAATGTCCCAAGTGTGGTAAGAACCATCCAGGTGAATGCTGGAAAGCCATGGGAGCTTGTGTGAGATGTGGCAGCTTGGATCATTCCATCCGAGATTGCACTCGACCAAGCCGGACTCAGGGCCAATCCAGTGGCAGCGGCTCTCGGACTTGTTTCCATTGGGGCCAAAGCGGACACTTCCAAAGTGAATGTCCTAAGCGGCAAGGAGGACAAGGGAAGGGTCGTGGAGACACGGGAAAGTCGACCCAGAGCAGGCCGACCACAACACCAAGGGTGTATGAGCTGTCCCGAGACGACGGTGCTTCTGGATCGTTTGATTCGATCTCTGGTAACTCCTGAATTTATCTGTTTACATTCAATAGAATGTTTGGTCTGGAACCTAGAGTGGCTAGGGGATTCTGATGTGGGTCTCTTATAGGGACCCTCATGATTGGTGGTGTTGAAACCCACGTGCTTTTTGACACAGGGGTTACACATAGTTTTGTGAGTCCGGAACTGGTCGGAAAGGGTCTGTTCTGCCTCTGTTCTGGGGATAATTCGAGACTAGTGAGGGCGGCCGGTGGGCAAATCATGCACTCATTAGGGCTCATGACTAATATCCCGGTAATGATCCAGGAGAAAAATCTGCCTGTAGATCTGATTGTGTTGCGCCTACAGAATCACGATGTGATCCTAGGCATGGATTGGTTGGGAAAGTATCGGGCCACTCTCGACTGCCACAGAGGATGTGTACGGTTGGAGACTGGACCTCACCCAATCCAGTACCAAAGTCTGAATATGAGTCCGGCTCTGGATAGAGTAGTGGTGTCAGCAATCCGAGCAGAATGGATGCTTAGACGGGGTTGTGAAGCATATTTGACCACAATTACCACTCTGGAGCACGGCAGGTCTGATGATCAGAAAGATCTAACTGAGGACCCGTTGGTGTCTGAGTTCCCAGATGTGTTCCGTTCACTACAGGGTGTCCCCCCTGATAGGTCGGATCCATTTACGATTGAACTAGAACCAGGGACAGCTCCGCTGTCCAAGAGTCCATACCGAATGGCTCCGGCCGAGATGGCCGAGCTAAAGAAGCAATTTGAACAATTGCTGGACAAGGGGTTCATACGTCCAAGTAGCTCTCCTTGGGGTGCACCAGTCCTCTTTGTGAAAAAGAAGGATGGTAGCATGCGTCTGTGTATTGACTATCGAGGGCTGAACAGGGTTACTGTGAAGAACAAGTACCCGTTGCCCAGAATAGATGAGTTGTTGGATCAACTCAAGGGGGCCAAGTGGTTTTCTATGTTTGATTTGGCCTTAGGGTATCATCAGATCCCTATAGAGCCAAACGATATTAGAAAGACAGCATTCCGGACCAGGTACGGCCACTACGAGTTTGTGGTTATGCCATTCGGTCTGACCAATGCGCCTGCTGCATTCATGAAAATGATGAACAGCGTGTTCCGAGATTTCCTGGACGAATCAGTGATCATCTTCATTGATGATATCCTGATTTACTCCAAGGATGAGGAATCTCATCGGAAACACCTGAGAGCCGTGCTGGAATGATTACGGGAACACAAGCTCTATGCAAAACTCAGTAAATACAGTTTTTGGCAGAAGAGCATTGGGTTTCTCGGCCACATTGTGTCCGGTGAGGGTATCTCGGTGGATCCAGCGAAGATCAGGGCAATCAAGGATTGGTCTCGACCATGCAGTGCCACAGAAGTCAGAAGCTTCCTAGGGCTGGCAGGTTATTATAGGAAGTTTGTGAAAGGATTCGCAAGCTTGGCTCAGCCTATGACACGGTTGACCGGGAAGGACGTTAAGTTCACATGGTCTGAGGAGTGTGGGAAATGTTTTTCCACGCTTAAGGACATGCTGACTAGCGCACCCATTCTGGTTCTTCTAGAGGCCGACCAACCCTATGTGGTTTATACGGACGCGTCCATAACAGGACTAGGTTGCATATTAACCCAGCATGGGAAGGTCATCGCCTATGCGTCTAGGCAGTTGAGAAAACATGAGGGAAACTACCCCACCCATGACCTTGAAATGGCTGTGGTAGTCTTCGCATTGCCTATATGGCAAGGGGATGTTTGAGTGAGCATGAGCCGAGAAAGGCCAGATGCAAACCCTTATCCTTTCAAAGACTTCTCAAAGGTTACTTATGTCTGTGGGGATGGTTGGTTGAATGACTAAGTACCAAGGGGAGTTGTTTGATGCAGGAATCAAGATAAGGACCTTAAGTAATATCATTGAGTGATCGTGTTCCAGCTGTCAAGCAAGAGCAATTCGAGTCAATGGAGGACCGATGAGCTAATAAGCTCCGTAGATGTGGCAAAGGTATGTTCTAACATTTACTTATGTAGATCTAGATAGAATGGTTTAGGGGAATGGAACCTCAGAATTGTATGGCTTGGTTTGGGTTTAGGATTGACCTTTAAGCTAATTGGTAGTTGAGTAAACTGACCAAGGCTAAGGTGATTCAACCAGACAAGTGTTAGATTGGTTTTAGACCAATGGTTAACTAGAGAATAATCAGCTGCGTATCTGTTGAAAGGATCTAGGCTATTAATGACTAGGGATGTAGCATCCCCGATCCTAGGTAGGATCGTTGGGACGAGCCATGGTGCAAGGAGACGCACCAGACAGGTCATTTGGCCTAAGGACAAGCGTATCATGGCTCAAATAAGAAGGTTAAGGGTATCAGGAAGCTGAGCCTTAACCAGGATGGATGGAAGAAAGCTTAGGAGACTTGGCCGAGTAATCTAGCAGCTGGATAAGGTCGGGTACAAGCTCAACCAGCTGGGGACAGTGTGAAACCAGCTCATACAGTCCTTGGTAGCTCACTGGAGCTGATAGGTTAGCTCACTCAGCTGAGGCCAGCTAGTGGCCAGCTCAACTCAGCTCGGTGAAGTGTTATGGTCCGGGCCGGCTTGGCCGGATCATGGGCGGTTATGGGCTGGAGGGGTCTTGGCCTGAACCACCCAGGGTCCGTGGGGTCTTGGCCTTGGGCAAGGGAATCTGGACAAGGTTATGGGCCTGATTTTCGAACAGCCCAAAGGAAAGGAAGAGCAGTTGGGCGGTTACTCCCGAAAAGGTGCAAAGGGGCAGTTTTGTGCCCTTTCTCTTTAACTGCTTGGTCGATTTCTCCAGGGCAGTTGGGGCTGGCTTTCTCTATAAATAGAGAGTCCCTGGCACAGAAAATGGCACGAAATTTCTTAGGCAAAGCTCTGCCAAACTCATAACAGAAAGAAAGAAAGAGAGAGACCGGCGTTAGAGAAGAGAACCGTGTGTGGTGGTGTTGGCTTGCCGGCCTGTTCTGAGCGTGGGAAGGCCAGGCCGTGAAGATGGATACCAGACAAAAAGACAAGGAGAAGGAGAAGGAGAAGGACTTGCCTCCAGGGGAGAGAACGCCTAAGGTTAGTGGTGTAGCCTGCAAGGAACGGCCCCGGGCCTGCGGATGATCCGTGCGGCCTTGCGGCCGGTTCTCTTGGCAGATGCATCCATTCTCTTTACTTCTTCTGGATCGCCTGTTCTATAGTGTGTTGTGATGTTATTGGATTGATCAGACAGGGAACACTGGACCAAGGCCATGGCCGGTCCAGGGATAAAGTCCAAGGCATTGGCCGGACTGATCTATGGTCGGATCTCACATTCCGGGTCGGTTCCGTTGAGATCTGACTATGGGAATCTCTTAGTTAGGAATTATCATGAATTGTCATGCATTTTATTTAGTTTTTGGGAATTTATCTGTGTATGTCCAAATTAGACAGATCCTAGTTCTTAAGGGCCAAACCATGCCATTCTAGACTTGTTGCTTAGATATCGGCCATATGTGTTCATGATGTGATTTATGTGGTTTCAGGACCAGACTTGGACCGTGGTAAAGGAAAGGTACCGTGAAGTCTCAGGCCATGGGAAGATGTGTGGTGAATGGGTCCTTGTTGATAAGCGTGTAGTATTGATAGCCTATTGTGCAACTTGTGAACTTATGATAGACTAAGTGTGTAAACTAGTAGATGAACTTATGAATGATGTATGGATCTCATTATGTTATATACATACAATTTGTTTGCCCCTTATGTTTGTTTGTCTTGAATTTTATACTCGAACCTCACCTAAAGGAACTTAGTTCGCTAGACTATCCGCCTAAGTTTTACGTTCCCTAAAGTTCTATGGCAGCCTCGAAGTAATTTCCTACGAAAATTCCAAGTCTGATTTCAAAAATTTCAAGTCGGAAATACCTTAGTTCTCTCGAAGATGCAGTTTTGTCCCTTCTCAGTTTTGCTTCCTCATTTCCGTTTCCTCTTCTCGTGTATGTTTGCCATTTCCGATATTGGTGTTTATTCTTTGAAACTTGACATTTATCTTCCGAACTTGACTGTTATCTTCTACTTAGATAAGACGTCGATTTTTGTAAAAAGGTTCAACATAATCGTATAGTTAAGGCGGCTAAGATGTTAAGTTGACCGTTGCCGTTTTATACGATTAATCTGAATCCATGCGAGAAAACAAGTCTTTGCATTTTTTTCTATCGTAAAATTTCAATGGTAACTCCGATAGAAACAAGAGACGTTTCGATCGAGATTTGAAGGAGAATACAAAGCTGGAGGTAAGGGAGAGTAGGAGCAAGCGAAGGAGTATAGACGAGTCTTACTTGTTTTTGTCGTAAAATCTCGACGGAAACTCCGATTGAGACGAAACGAAAAGCGTTTTGATCGGGATTCAAAAGAGAACACAAAGGAGGAGCTTTTTGAAACCTGAAAGGTCGCAATGTAACGAGCTGGGGGTCTGACAGGTCGCTATGTGGCGAGTGGAAGCAAGCCAGGAAGAGTCCTACTTGTTTTCGTCGTAAAATCTCAACGGAAACTCCGATTGAGACGAAACGAAAAGAGTTTCGATGAGGATTCAAAAGAGAACCCAAAGGAGGACCTTTCTGAGGTCTTACAGGTCGCTACGTAGCGACTGACGGTCTGACAGGTCGCTGCGTAGCGAGTGGAAGCAAGCCAAGAAGAGTCCTACTTGTTTTCGTCGTAAAATCTCAAAGGAAACTCCGATTGAGACGAAACAAAAAGTGTTTCAATGAGGATTCAAAAGAGAAGCCAAAGGAGGACCTTTCTGAGGCCTTACAGGTCGCTACGTAGCGACTGACGGTCTGACAGGTCGCTACGTAGCGAGTGGAAGCAAGCCAAGAAGAGTCCTACTTGTTTTCGTCGTAAAATCTCAACGGAAACTCCGATTGAGACGAAACGAAAAGCGTTTCGATGAGGATTCAAAAGAGAACCCAAAGGAGGACCTTTCTGAGGCCTTACAGGTCGCTATGTAGCGAATGACGGTCTGACAGGTCGCTACGTAGCGAGTGGAAGCAAGCCAAGATGAGTCCTACTTGTTTTCGTCGTAAAATCCCAACGGAAACTCCGATTGAGACGAAACGAAAAGCGTGGTGATGAGGATTCAAAAGAGACCCCAAAGGAGGACCTTTCTGAGGCCTTACAGGTCGCTACGTAGCGACTGACGGTCTGACAGGTCGCTACGTAGCGAGTGGAAGCAAGCCAAGAAGAGTCCTACTTGTTTTCGTCGTAAAATCTCAACGAAAACTCCGATTGAGACGAAACGAAAAGCGTTTCGATGAGGATTCAAAAGAGAACCCAAAAGAGGACCTTTCTGAGGCCTTACAGGTCGCTATGTAGCGAATGACGGTCTGACAGGTCGCTACGTAGCGAGTGGAAGCAAGCCAAGAAGAGTCCTACTTGTTTTCGTCGTAAAATCCCAATGGAAACTCTGATTGAGACGAAACGAAAAGCGTGGCGATGAGGATTCACAAGAGAACCCAAAGTAGGACCTTTCTGAGGCCTTACAGGTCGCTACGTAGCGACCGAGCAGTGTGCGTGCTCGATCGCTACATAGCGACCGCGCAGCGTGTGCGTGCTCGGTCGCTACTTAGCAACCGAGGTGTGTAATCGTTTTGTTATCTTTACTTTTTCCGCGATTAACCTAGGGGTTTTTCAGCGGTTTTTGGGAGAACAAGTTTTACCCTTTCGAAATGTTTTCGTAAAACGTGTTTAGGTAAAACCCATACGCATTGAGATTTCTTTTGTTCGGTAATGAGCCAAACTTACGGGGTTTGATAAGATTTATCGTTTCCCTTTATGTTTAGAAAGAGAAATCGCGAGTTTGTTTTAGTGCTCTTCCTGTGGCGGAAGGTCGCGACTAAGTTTTCGATTTTGTTGAAAACTACGGCGTTTGCATAAGCGTTGGCCATAGGAGCAATCAGTGCTGCGAGTTTGTCTTTCATATATCCAGACATCGTTTCGATCAATCGTTTTGTGGCCATGATTAAGAGTAATCCGTAACCCCTCCTCCTTCTAGTGCCAAACTGTGGTAACCGAAATTTGCACTGTCGATTTCCGTTTAAATAAGGAAACTAGGAAAACCCTAATTTCCCAGAGGTCCCGGATCTCTGCGAGAGCCAACGACAAGTGACCGAATATATGCGGAAATCATGAAAAGATAACGAACGAGTTTAGAGAAAACAGTAGATCTTATTTCGAGTCCGCGTAAGAGCGTTGCGATCATTACAAGAGATGATAAAAGCATTGGCCGCAAAGGCTGTCAGCGATTTACTTAGTTCTAGTGGCCTAAAAGCTCAAACCTAGATGAGTCGCAGCTCGATAACAAAAGACGAAAAAGATACATAAAAGGTTTTTGATTGATTTCGGTCTGAACCTTGTTAAAGGCTGCCTACGTACCCCTTTCGAGGATCAAGCCGAACGTAGTTCAATTGATAGAGCTGGACAAGAGATCGAACTGCCTGGGCGAGTTCGTCTAGTAATTGAGTGCCAGTCATAGAAACCGAACTTGTCGAGAATAAAGCCTAAAGTTTCTAAGTGCAGAGAATTCCGAGTCTAAGAAGTTCTCCCTCATGCCTCTCGCCTAGGACTCCTTATATACTAGCTCCAAGGTCGGTTTACGCTTTTACTCTTCTGCCCTTAAGCCGTCATAGCATAAAATGGAGATATTCCATTTTTTCCGATCTTCGTAATTATCCTCAAAATTTTGTATTTATCCGCGAAAACTTGACATTTATCCTTCATTGCGCGCCAAGCGTAAACCGTCATACGGTTTATGGGCTTTGGTTAAGAAATCGTAATTTGGGCCTCAAGTCGTGTCTTAGGTCCCTTTAGGCCGTCTTACGACTCGAAACGTTTACTACGACTTCTTTCGATAAAGAAGGAACTTTCCGCGGTTTTTACCGCAAAGTTTGATAGATGTGTTTAGAATGGTCGGAAGACATGAACTGAGTTTGCTACGGTCTTCGGGAGATAGCATCGTAGGATAGACGAGAATGCATGAACTGGTGTCGTATCGACATTTCGGAAGAGTTCGGTCGCTACGTAACGACCGAACAGAATGCACGCTCGGTTGCTACGTAACGACCGAGCGGGACGGATGCCAATGTGGCCAAGCCTGAAAAGGTTGTGGCTGGTTAAGGGGATGATCCAGTACGTTGTGGCAGAGGTCATGAACCTTATTGTCCATGAAAGACAAAACAACCATAACAATCTGTTAGGACTCGTTGTAGGACGAGCAGCCTAAAGATTGGAACGAGTTCCTGAGGACTTAACTGGTACATCGAGTGGCGTGGGGATTGGCCAAATCTACTAAGGCTCGAGTATGCAGCATGTTCCTAGGGACTGGTTATGATCGAGTCATGGACTATGATCAGAGAAAGAATAAAATCTGAAGAAGATGATATTCAAAAGAAAGACCTAGACTTCTTAGATACTTGGATCGCAACCTGGAGAGTTCATCCGGTGACACAAGGATTGTCTTTGGATGGAATTACAAGTATCACTTGATTGGATGCTTGATGGACCCTCGATTGTGGTCGAAGTAGACAAGTAAGGGTGCCATAAGCAAAACCAGAAAGGACCACTTGATAGGATTTTTGTGGTTAAATCCTTATCAAGTGGGGGAGACTTCTACAATGATGGTCAAAAGAATTTGATCGTCGAAGCGGTCATTTGGTGGTTCTGAATCAAGCTTGTTCTATTCCCTGATCAAGACTAGGATAAGTCGGTTGGAATATTTTTTCTTGGGACAAGATATAATAACCACCGGATTTGAGGACAAATCCATTTCAAGTGGGGGAGACTTGTAACATCCACGATCCTGGATAAGGACCGTCGGGACGGCCATGGTTCGAGGAAATGAACCAGCCGGTCTTAAGACCTTAAGGCTAGCGCTTCATGGCCAAGATAGAAGGTTAAGGACGTCAGGATGCTGAGACTTAACCTTATAAGAGAAAGAAGGCAGCTAGGATAAGCTGTACAAAAGCTGGGCGATGGTTACGAGAAGCTCGATCAGCTAGACGTAGCTCGGTCAAGCTCAGCCTAGCTCGTTCCAAGTTAAGTCATCTCAACCAGCTGGACTACTAGCTCACTCAGCTGAGGCAGCTGGGAGTCAGCTCATCAAAGCTTGACGGACTGTTCGGGTTTGGGCTGATGGTCCGGGTCCGGGTCAGTGGCGGGCCAAGACGCCGGCCATGCGGTCCATGAGTCGTTGGGCTCTTGTGGGCAGGAAGTGAGCTTGGGTACCAAGTCTGGGCTTTGGTTGGACGTGCCTATAAGGTCTGGAACCTTCCATTTCCGAACAGGTACGATCTGTACCGTTGATTGTAATTGATGGGCAAGATCTGTCCCAAAAGGATGCTTCGAAGGGATGTGTCCCTTCGCACATGACCTTTTGTTGCCTATATAAAGGATGCACGACCAGAGATCAATTCATTCATTCTCATTAAGTCTCATTCTGTCTGAGACAAAGGACACACGTCCTAAACAAAGGGATCCCCCAATGAGAACCGAGGGTCCAAGACGGAAAAGGCTCGGTTGTGGTGGTTTAGTATCTCCGGCAAGGAGAACGGTTTAGGAGAGAGGAGGCCGTGTGGTTATGGATAACCAAGGCATAGAGAAAGGTCTGGAGAAGGACACAAACCCCGTGGTTCAGTCAGATAGGGTCAGTGGGGTAACCACCGACTCATCGGCTAAGACAATCTGACAGTCCGAACCGGTCTAGCCATGGGCGTTTGGGTTATGTCCTATTCTTCTTATTCTTTTCATCTAATTCTTCTTCTACTCCTCCTGTACATTGGCGTGGCCTTCTTGACATGTTGGGATTGGTTATATCCGTGGTTCTGGTTGAGTAATGCGGTCGCGGTCCATAACCGACGAGTTAGGTGATCTGACTGGCCACAGGTGATCCGATTGGATAGGGGCGGTTCTGTTCTGTTCTGTTCTGAACGGTTGCAACCCTTCCATAAACAGTCACAATGGTTCATGACTTGTGTAGGTTAAGGCGTGGTCCTTTGGCCATAGGCCGGACACACGCACGGACGAGACAGTCCATACGGACGGTTAGGTCAAACGGTGGGAACATCTGAATGGGTGCGAGTTGCTAAGGGTCATAAGTTGCCAAGAGGCACGTGTGTCCAAAGGGTAATAGTTCCCAAAGGGTGTGAGTTCCAAACGGTGCCATTGGTTCAAGGCTTAGGCCGAACCAAGTAGACAGTCCACGGCTGGATAGTCGAACAGACGGACGGTTAGTTTAATCGGAGTGTTGTGTAGCAAGGTCTGATCGGTTGCCAGGCAATCCGGTTGGTCTTGGGCCTAACTCGGTGGTATAGATCAAGGCTTTGGGATGGATCAGGTAAGAAGGTCCGTGAGCCTTTGGGCCGGACTTATAACTGGCAGATCGCACCTAGATCTTAACCAGATGGTTAGACGGGACTATGGACAATCCGGCAATGGTTGGATGGTTCTAGCCGCAAAGGCTAAGTAGGATATCGTACAATCAACTTTGGGTTGGTGAGTAGGATAGGCGCCATATCTAGGGAGTAGACCGACATGATGGAAATGGAAGGCCGGTTATGTCAATAGCTGCCAAGTAGGTGATGGCTTATGAAGTCTAGTGGTCGGATCATGTTTCATGATGATGGTTCGATGGCCGAACACTAGTATGGATAGTCACGTTGCTGGAGTAAGAGTATTGATGTGATGCTTCTAGATATCAACCTTGGTGTTGATAGCTTCGAGATTGGCTAAGAGTCATGACGAAGTGTATGGCTAGTACTATGTGTCGTAGACCATAGATACTGAGCCTAAGTGTGATTGTTCAAAGAAGGCCGTGTAAGATCTGATCATGGTTGAGTATGGACGGCCTGACCTCTGAATGATGGTTCAATGTGTCGGTCTTAACCTGATTAATGAATGCATCGGTTGGTATGGACAAATCATATCTCTTGTCTAGGTTAAGTCCCAAGGCCGATCAGGCCAGATGATGACTCATCAGTTCCAAGTCATGTGAGGCAATTTTGTTGATTTACTTAGGATCTAATGAGCTTTGTCAGTCCAGAAGATGGACTTGGTACTATTGCCTATAAGGCAAAAGGATTTTGGATTGTGCATGAGCCGAGAAAGGCAGATGCAAACCCTTATCCTTTCAAAGACTTCTCAAAGGTTACTTATGTCTGTGGAGATGGTTGGTTGAATGACTAAGCACCTAGGGGAGTTGTTTGATGCAGGAGTCACGATAAGGACCTTAAGTAAGATCATTGAGTGATTGGGGTCCGGCTGTCAAGAAAGAGCAATTTGATTTAATGGAGGACCGATGAGCTAATAAACTCCATAGATGTGGCAAATGTATGATCTAGCATTTAATTATGTAGATCTAGATAGAATGGTTTAGGAGAATGGAACCTCAGAATCGTATGGCTTGGTTTGGGTTTAGGATTGACCTTTAAGCTAATTGGTAGTTGAGTAAACTGACCAAGGCTAAGGTGATTCAACCAGACAAGTGTTAGATTGGTTTTAGACCAATGGTTAACTATAGAATAATCCGCTGCGTATCTGTTGAAAGGATCTAAGCTATTAATGACTAGGAAAGTCTTTAGCTAAGATATAAGTTAGCCGTCGCCTTTAGGCGATATTATAAATAAAGGGCAAAAATTAAGAGGTTCGGCTAGGAAGTGGATTGAGCGACATAAGACTTCGACCACGGCCTAGTCGGCCGGATCGGGGTGTTACAAGTTGGTATCAGAGCCAGGTTGATCCTGTTTAGGACAACGCTCTAAGATATTGGTTTCCAAACCACAATTATTTCTGAAAACTATGATGACAATGAAACCTTAGTTGGGGGGAGCCAAGAAAGAGTTGAGGTAAGCTAGGGTATCATGCTTGTGAATGTGGGAGTTCTATGATGAACCGGCTTAGCCAAGATACATTTTCCAAGGGCAAGATCCTAAAAACAGAAAGGTTGGTCGATCTAGTTATTTTGAAGTAATAGACGGGTTGGAAGGGATGGAAGCAATGCAAAACTTGTTTATGGATTACCTGGACAAGGGAAGTAACATGGACCAGAGAGTGGCTTAGGTTGAAATAAACGTGCAGCACTCTACTGAAGTTAAGTGTTATCCCTTGATGGTCGTTCATAATAAGTAAAGCATATGCAATGTTAAATCTGACTCAAAGGAGACACTACATGACCAGTACACGAGTGGACTTGTGATCAGATGGATCAGCTAGGAGTCGGTATAAGTCAAGGTAGGTTTCCTTAGATCTAGTTGGATGAAATAAATCAATTCCAATCTGAATCCGTCCAAAGAAAGAATGAGGAAACTCAGGGTGTTCATTTCAATCATTGGAAGAACATGATGTTAAGTATCTTAGTATGATGGGGATTGAGGATATTATAATTGTTATTGTGAATGGTGTGAACATTCGCAATAGTAAGACGCTTTGGAGAATGGTATGGGACGTTTTCCAAATGTGTGATCAAACCGAAATCCTACTCATCTAGGTACCCACTGGACGTGGAAGTATTGAAGTTATTGGCAATGCATTGAGGGATGTTATGGGACGTCCTTCATGGTATGGTCATGACCAAAGTATTTTCCATAAGACAGTGGTATACGATTACAACAAGATGTTGTGAATCAGTCTCAGGTAGTTTATGTTTACGGTTGAGTGGCCTTGGGAACAAGGCAGTCCACTAAAGCTTGGTCGCTTAAGGATTTGCAGAAGTCTATCAGGACTCAACAAAGATAAGCATTACGCCTCAAGGATCCATATGGGATCTGAAAGGGCCCGACCAGTATGGCGAGTGACCTAGCGGATGGACCAAGGTGGTATGCAATCGAATCCAGAGATGGACCAGTGTTGGATTACCTAAACGAGTTCATATCTGCTAGGGCCCTCAAGCAGAAATGCTTGGTCTGGAACCGAGAATTGTCTAGGGGATTCTGATGAGGGGTCTCTGATAGGAACCGTCATGGTCGGTGGGGTAAAACCCATGTACTTTCCGACGCAGGCGCTGCACATAGGTTTTGTGAGTCAGGGACTGGTCGGAAAGGGTCTGTTCTGTCTGTACGCTAGTGATAATTTTGGGATAGTGAGGGCAGCCGGTGGGCAAGCCAGGAACTCACTAGGTCTCATGTCGAATGTCCCAGCGCAGATCCAGGGAAAGGTCTTCCCTGTGAATCTGCTCTGTGTCCACCTAATGAATCAAGAAGTGATCTTAGTTATGGACTGGTTGGGAAAGTATCGGGCCACTCTCGATTGCCATAAGGGTCGTGTGCAATTGGAGACTGGTCTGTACCCGATAGAGTACCAAGGTCTGCGTCCGGCTCATGAGAAGTAGTTGTTTCAGCAGTTCGAGCGATTCGGATGCTGGAACAGGGTTGTCAGTCCTTTTTGGCTACAATTACAACTACAGAGCCTGACAGTTGTTGTTTTCTGTTAGACCCAGGCGGGGATTCGTTGGTGTCTGAGTTCCCAGATATGTTCTGTTCGCTATAGAGTGTCCCCTCTGATAGGTCGGATCCATTTATGATTGAACTGGAACCAGGGACAGCACCGCTGTCCAAGAGTCCGTTTCTTTGGCTCCGGCCGAGATGGCAGAGCCGAAGCTGACCATGTCCAAGCGAGGACCATGGTCTCCGTACAACCAAGTCGGAGTTTGACCTACGGTTGAGAATGATCAAGTCCAGTAATGGACGAGGATCAAGCCACGACCTATTCGGAGATGGACCTATGGTAATGGAAGGCCGGTTATGTCAATACCTGCCAAGTAGGCGATGGCATATGAAGTCTATTGGTCGGATCATGTTTCGTGACAATGGTTCGATGGCCGAACACTAGTACGGATAGTCACGTTGCTGGAGTAAGAGTATTGATGTGATGCTTCTAGATATCAACCTTGGTGTTGATAGCTTC
>NW_022610406.1:0-37500 GCF_000309985.2 Brassica rapa | reverse complement strand
TGTTGGACCGAGCATTCCAACACTACATACCCCTTCGGGTACTGAGGGTAGGCTCAGAAGAGTGCAAACCCCTTATATAGACAAAACACTTTTTTTTTCAGTCCGTCACCAGTAGACATTGGTTGTGTTCCGGGAGTATTTTTAATGTAAAAAACAATACTTCGAATTTGAATCTGATTTTTTGCATGCTTCATAAGAATGGTTAAAGCTATTTTCTGGTAAATTTTCATGATTTTATTTTGCTTCTAACCATGTCTTTTGCATGCTACAAAGTTCGTGGTTTCAGGGTCTAAACGGATGTCTACAGCAACTTTTGATCAACATTTGACATCCTAAACTCTTTGTTCACATATTTTTGATGTTTCCTTTCAGAAAAATTTCTCCAAAGATATTAATTTTTGAATTTTTGGCTTCTCGGGTGATTTTGGCTGTCCGTGGGTGATTTTGGCCCACGTGGGCTGTCTGTTCAGTACACATAGGACGTCCGTGTGTGTCCGTCAGCACACACAGGACGTCTGTGGCTGTCCGTATGTTCCGTCAGCACACACAGATCGTCTGTGGCTGTCCATCAGTACACATATCAGCACGCTGGTCCTTGGACTCTGCATGCTGGCCCTTCCCGTGGAATGTTTGGGTGATTTTGGCCCACGTGGGCTGTCTGTTCAGTATACACAGGACGTCCGTGGGTGTCCGCCAGCACACACAGGACGTCCGTGGCTGTCCGTCAGCACACACAGGACATCCGTGGCTGTCCGTGTGAGTCCGTGTGTGTTCGTGTGTGTCCGTCAGCACACCAGGACGTCCGTGGCTGTCCATCAGTACACATATCAGCAAGCTGGTCCTTGGACTCAGCACGCTGGCCCTTCCCGTGGACTGTTCGGGTGATTTTGGCCCACGTGGGTTGTCTGTTCAGTACACACAGGACGTCTGTGGGTGTCCGTCAGCACACACATGACGTCTGTGGGTGTCCTTCAACACACACAGGACGTCTGTGGCTGTCCGTGTGTGTCCGTATATGTTTGTGTGTGTTCGTCAGCACACACAGGACGTTCTTGTCTGTCCATCAGTACACATATCAGCACGTTGGTCCTTGGACTCAGCATACTGACCCTTCCCGTGGACTGTTCGGGTGATTTTGGCCTACGTGGGCTTTCTGATCAGTACACACAGGACATCCGTGGGTGTCTTTCAGCACACACAGGACGTCTGTGTGTGTCCGTCAGCACACACATGACGTCTGTGTGTGTCCGTCAGCACACACAAGACGTCCATGGCTGTCCGTGTGTGTCTGTGTGTGCCCGTCAGCATACACAGGACGTCCGTGGCTGTCCATCAGTACACATATCAGCACGTTGGTCCTTGGACTCAGCACGCTGACCCTTCCCGTAGACTATTTGGGTGATTTTGGCCCAAGTGGGCTGTCTGTTCAGTACACACAGGACGTACGTGGGTGTCCCCCAGCACACACAGAACGTCTGTGGCTGTCCGTGTGTGTCCGTGTGTGTCCGTCTGTGTCCGTCAGCACACACATGACGTCCGTGGCTGTCCATCAGTACACATATCAGCACGTTGGTCCTTGGACTCAGTACGCTGGCCCTTCCCATGGACTGTTTGGGTGATTTTGGTCGACGTGGGCTGTCTGTTCAGTACACACAGGACGTATGTGGGTGTCTGCCAGCACACACAGGACGTTCGTGGCTGTCCATGGCTGTCCGTTAGCACACACAGGACGTCCGTGGCTGTCCGTGTGTGTCCGTGGGTGTCCGTCAGCACACACAGGATGTCCGTGGCAGTCCGTGGCTGTCCGTCAGCACACACAGGACGTCCGTGTTTATCCGTCAGCATACACAGGACGTCTGTGTGTGTCTGTGTGTGTCCGTCAGCACACACAGGACGTCCGTGGTTGTCCATCAGTACACATATCAGCACGCTGGTCCTTGGACTCAGCACGCTGGCCCTTCCCGTGGACTGTTTGGGTGAGTTTGGCCCATGTGGGCTGTCTGTTCAGTACACACATGACGTCTGTGAGTGTCCGCCAGCACACACAAAACGTCCGTGGCTGTCTGTGGCTGTCCGTCAGCACACACAGGATGTTCGTGGCTGTCAGTGTGTGTTCGTGTGTGTCTGTGTGTGTCCGTCTGCACACCCAGGACATTCATGGCTGTCCATTAGTACACATATCAGCAGGCTGGTCCTTGGACTCAGCAAGCTGTCCCTTCCTGTGGACTGTTCGGGTGATTGTTGCCCACGTGGGCTGTCTGTTCCGTACACACAGGACGTCCGTGGGTGTCCGTCAGCACACACATGACGTCCGTGGCTGTCCATCAGTACAGATTTCAGCACGTTGGTCCTTGGACTCAGCACGCTGACCATTCCCGTGGACTGTTCGGTTGATTTTGGCTCACGTGGGCTGTCTGTTCGTTACACACAGGACGTCCGTGGGTGTCCGCCAGCACACACAGGACGTCTGTTGTATTAACTCTCATGAGCCAATAAATTGTTGGTCGAGAAAAATCCCGCTCGACCAGTTTTTAGTTGGTTCGACAAGGATTAATAAAAATAAAAAAATCGACCCGGTAGATTAATTTCTCGAAGGAACTGTCTTGTGGTTGAAAGACCTTCACTTGATAGTTTGGTCGAGTCTTAAATATTTTGGTCGAATTTTTATTAAACTGGAAGAGATTTTCCGAGAACAAGACGAGAGCCAAAGACAAGGAATATTTGGTTGAAAAGTTATTTAAAATTATTGACCAACTTCCGAAATAATTTTTGAACTAAGTTATGTCCTTCACCAGCCTGGTTGTGCAGATATTCAGTCTTAGACTTGCACCTGCCTGCTTGCCTAGCTTCTTCAGTAACTGGCACCTGACAATCCCAAGCTGCCTGCTTGCCTTGTTTCTTAGATTGTCATGTGAGAAGCACATGAAAGGGCTGGAGTTTCTTCAGGTTAAGGAAAGGACAGCAGCTTGTGCTGAGACTGCTGAAGCAGCTGGCCAGCTGTGCCCACTCGGCTTAGCTTTGTCCTGAGTGAAACCCTCACATGAAGCAAGCTCACCTCATATTTAACCCCTATCCAGCTGCTTCCCACGTTCAGAATCCTGCAGAAAAACCTAGAGAATTTCAGAGAGAAAGAGAGAAAGAAGAACAGAAAAATTAGTGAGAAAAATTAGGAAAATAAATCAAGAAAAAATTGGTGGTGACCTAATCTTCAACCTTATTTTTCATCATTCGAATCTCGTCCTGCTCTGAATAAACTCGCCTAGCCTGAATAAAAATCGACAATAATAATTAACACTCGACCATAACCATCAAGAGATGGTTTTTCGACCAACAGACAGCCTGTGGAGAGATTAATTCACCGTGTCGATTTTTATTTAAATTCTGATCGATCAATCTTCAAACTGATCTTAAAGAATTTTCTCGACCAAAATTCTATCTGCTCGTGAGGGTTATTACAGTGTCCGTCAGCACACACATGACGTCCGTGTGTATCGTCAGCACACACAGGACGTCCGTGGCTGTCTGTGTGTGTCCGTGTGTGTCCGTCAGCACACACAGGACGTCCGTGGCTGTCCATCAGTACACATATCAGCACGTTGGTCCTTGGACTCAGCACGCTGACCCTTCCCGTGGACTGTTCGGGTGATTTTGGCCCACGTGGGCTATCTGTTCAGTACACACCGCACGTCCGTGTGTGTCCGTCAGCACACACAGGACGTCTGTGGCTGTCTGTGTGTGTCTGTGTGTGTCCGTCAGCACACAAAGAATGTCCGTGGCTGTCCATCAATATACATATCAGCACGCTGGTTCTTGGACTCAGCACGCTGGCCCTTTCCCGTGGACTGTTTGGGTGATTTTGGCCCATGTGGGCTGTCTGTTCAATACACAGAAGACGTCCGTGGGTGTCCGCCAGCACACACAGGACGTCCATGGCTGTCTGTGGCTGTCTGTCAGCACACACAAGACGTCAGTGGCTGTCCGTGCGTGTCCGTGTGTGTCCGTCAGCACACACAGGACATCCGTGGGTGTACGTCAACACACACAGGACATCCGTGTTTGTCTGTTAGCACACACAAGACGTCTGTGGCTGTCCGTGTGTGTCCGTCAGCACATACTGGACGTCTGTGGCTGTCCATCAGTACACATATCAGCATGCTGGTCCTTGGACTCAGGACGCTGGCCCTTCCCGTGGACAGTTCGGGTGATTTTGGCCCACGTGGGCTGTCTGTTCACTACACACAGGACGTCCGTGGGTGTCCGTCAGCACACACAAGACGTCTGTGGCTCTCCGTGTGTGTCCGTGTGTGTCCGTCAGCACACATATGACGTCCGTGGCTGTCCATCAGTACCCATATCAGCACGTTGGTCCTTGGACTCAGCACGCTGGCCCTTCCCGTGGACTGTTTGGGTGATTTTTGGCCCACGTGGGCTGTCTGTTCAGTACACACAGGACGTCCGTGGTTGTCCGCCAGCACACACAGGATGTCTGTGGCTGTCCGTCAGCACACACAGGATATCCGTGGCTGTCCGTGTGTGTTCGTGTGTGTCCGTGTGTGTCCGTCAGCACACACAGGACGTCCGTTGCTGTCCATCAGTACACATATCAGCACGCTGGTCCTTGGACTCAGCACGCTGGCCCTTCCCATGGACTGTTCGGGTGATTTTGGCCCACGTGGGCTATCTGTTCAGTACACACAGACGTCCGTGGGTGTCCGTCAGCACACACAGGACGTCCGTGGGTGTCCGTCAGCACACACTGGATGTCCGTGGCTGTCCGTGTGTGTCCGTCAGCACACACAGGACTTCTGTGGCTGTCCATCAGTACACATATCAGCACGTTGGTCCTTGGACTCAGCACGCTGACCCTTCCCGTGGACTGTTTGGGTGATTTTTGCCCACGTGGGCTGTCTGTTCAATACACACAGGACGTCCGTGGGTATCCGTCAGCACACACAGGACATCCGTCTGTGTCCGTCAGCACACACAGGACGTCTGTGGCTGTCCGTGTGTGTCTGTGTGTGTTGTAGTACCCACGACTGAGGTTCCCATCATCCGCAAAGGTCCTACCACAAGGTCCGGCTCAAGGGTTATAAGAGCTGGATTTGCCAAAGCTGTCCAGGAGTTACTTGCACAGGAACAAACCGGATTCAAGCAACTATTGATCCAGGAGTTGTCTGACGTAAAGCTGGAAGACACTGGCGAACCACTAGAGGTTCCAGACCCCTTCCATTCAAGCCAGTTCTCCTTCAACGGCCAGAATGAAGCCGGCCTGATCATTTCCACCTTCATGCTCAATCCATCCAACCAACTTGCTTCCGGTTCAGAGATATAGCCGACCATCAGAAGGAGTAGTATGTGTTGTACTCTTTTTCCTTATCGGGTTTTGTCCCACTGGTTTTTCCCGAAAGGTTTTAATGAGGCAACATGCAAGCATACTATGAGTTCTGATCCGGACATCTCAAACCGCGACCGGTCTATTGTTTTTCTTCAATTTATTTTGGTTAAGACTTTGGCCATTTGTCTAGGCCTTTTTATCTTTTAAAGTCCATTGAGGAACACCTATTTAAACCCTTGTAGTTGCCAATTTTCGGCTAAGTTTTTTATGAAATCGTTTTTGCTTTAGCAAAGAAACCCTAAGTCTTTCAGCCATCTGACATATCAAAGAGCCGATCCATTGTTCTTTGTGGAGTCCTTCGATCCATTCCATTCCTTGTCCAAATCTTGAGAGAGGCATACGTCCAACAAGAGCCGGATCCATATCTATCCTTCCATCCGTCCTTGGCATCCTGTTGAGAGAGACACACGTCCAGAAACAGATTCCATCCGCCAAACTTCTCTTTTCTCTATCTTTTGTTCTAGATTTCATTCATCCATTCTATAAAACCCAAAAGAATCATATCTTGCTTATTTATCATTCATCCATTAGTCTCTCGGTTTCTGTTCTTGTTTCTATTGAAAACTCATAAATGTTCATATTTGTTTCAGGTACAATCACAAACAAGAGACGACCTGGCCAGTACCGTCCATCTGAGCGAAGGCTGAACCGCGGAACGTCCATCTGACCGTCTGTCCTTCCGTCCATCCGACCATCCGTCCCGTGCCTACAAAATTTTGGTATCAGAGCCGAAGTTTCCTGTGAAACTCAGTTCTTTCTGAACCCTAGCCGTCGCACTTCAAAAAAAAAAATATTTACTTTCCTTATTTTGAAATTTTTGGATTGTTCTCCAAGTTTTCGATTTTTGCATTTAAAAAAAAAAGTTTCGCTTTCTTTCCAAGTTTTCGAAAATCAAAAAAATATTCCCACTTTCCTTTCTCAATCTTGATTCGATTTTCATCTTTAAATTTTGCATTTACTCTTTGTCTTGGTCAATACTCTAGTACCCGACCCAAGCCTCTATTTCAACCCTCTTGCCTTTGATCTTTTCTTTGAGTATCTTTTTCAGAAACTATGGGAGATGTAGGTCAAGACCAAGCGGCCATAAATGCTCAGCTCCTAGCTGTCAATGAAGAGCTCAGGGCGAGTCTTAGGGCTATCACCGCCGAGCTTGCTCAGCTACGGCAGGGAGGCAGGTTCAACAGACCTCGACCACCCAGAAGGAATCAGCCGGATCTGCATGACACTGACTCGGACGCGGATAGTACTGATGATACGCGCAGTCAGGACGAAGAGACGCCGAACCGGGGAGGGAGGAGGAACGCGCGAGGACCCCGGGCCCAAGTAGGAGGAGGCCGCGACCATAGAGGAGGTCGAGACCGAGAGGAGGAAGAGCCATGGTTAGGAGGAAAGGCGCTTAAGCTTCATCCCCCAACGTTTGCCGGCAAGGTTGATCCGGATGCCTACATCGTGTGGGAGAAGCGCATGGAGTACATCTTCGACTATTACCAATATAGCGAGGCCAAGAAGGCTTCCCTAGCAGCAGCCCAGCTGACGGACAATGCTCTTTCGTGGTGGGATCGAGACGTCGCCAAGTCCGGGCCACTGTGGAGAGCACGTAATTGGACCGAGATGCGGACCAAGCTTCCCGCGAGGTACATTCCATCTTACTACCAGCGTGATGTGCTAAAACGTTTTCGTAAACGTACGCAGGGAACTAAGACTGTGGAGGAGTACTTTGAGGAGTTCGAGGCACTTAGGAATAAGCTTGAGACCGACGAGCCCGAAGAGACGATGATGTCCCATTTCCTGGAAGGGCTGCAAGACCGCATTGCCCGCAAGGTGGAGAGACAACAGTATGAAGACTTCAACGACCTACTGCACTTTGCTACGCAAGCCGAGCAGCACATCAAGCGAAAGACGGCCAGAACCAGCCGCAGAAAACCTGCGTGGACTCAACCGAGCTCAAAGCAAGGCGACAAGAGCAAGGCGATTGAGATTGAGAGCCGATTCAAGACAAACCAGGCTGACTCGTCCAATGCATCCAAAACGGAGCAGGGTAAGACTCAAGCCCAAACTTTGCGTACTCGTGACATCATTTGTTATGTGTCAGGGCAAGGCCCATTACGCCCGGGATTGTCCAAACAAACCAGTGATGGTCCTAAAGGGGGATGGCGAGTATGAATCCCAAGATGAGGCAGAGGCCGCGGCAGTGATCTCTGATGAAGAAGTAACCGACTACCCGGAGACAGGCGAGCTACTAGTGACCCGGAGAGCTCTTAGCACCCTCTTTGATCCAGAGAGCATCCAGCGGGAGAACATCTTTCACACAAGATGTAGTGTTGATCACAAGGTATGTAGCTTGATCATAGATGGCGGATCTTGTACTAACGTGGCTAGCAAGTCTCTTGTTGATAAGCTAGGGTTGGTCAAAACTGCCCATCCTCGGCCATACCGTCTCAAATGGCTCAATGATGGGACTGAGCTCAAGATTGTCGAACAAGTTGTTGTGTCCTTCAGTATTGGCAAGTACCATGACCAGGTCAAGTGTGATGTTGTACCCATGCAAGCCGGTCATATACTTCTAGGAAGGTCGTGGCAGTTTGACAAGGAGACCCTTCACCACGGACGCACCAACATCTATTGTTTCGTCCACAACAACAAGAAGCACAGCCTAGCACCTCTCAGCCCTCAAGAAGTTCATGATATGCAGAAGGCAATGACACAGTCCGGCCAGAAAAGTAACACTAACCTTTACATGACTTCCGGACAAGTGCTTAAATCATTACAGCGTGAGACACAGGTGCTACTAATGATCTTTAAGGAAGGTTGTTTTGCAGGTTTCGAAGCTCCTGAAGTACCGGACGTAATACAGGACCTCATGGGACGTTACAAGGATGTCTTTCCTGATGAGATTCCAGCCGGTTTACCCCCTGTCCGTGGCATAGAACATCAGATCGACCTTGTACCCAGCGCGCCCCTACCAAACCGAGCCGCTTACCGTGTCAACCCTGAGGAAGCTAAGGAGCTGGAACGGCAGGTCCAAGATCTCATGGACAAAGGCTACATCCGCGAGAGCCTTAGTCCCTGTGCGGTCCCGGTTCTACTAGTGCCTAAGAAGGATGGAACGTGGCGCATGTGTGTGGACTGCCGAGCCATCAATATCATAACCATCAAATATCGGTACCCTATACCTAGATTAGATGATATGTTGGATGAACTGAGTGGGTCTGTTGTGTTTTCTAAGATTGATCTCAGGAGTCGATACCATCAAGTCCGCATGAAGGAAGGAGATGAGTGGAAAACCGCCTTCAAGACCAAGCAAGGTCTGTACGAGTCGCTGGTGATGCCGTTTGGCCTTACCAACGCCCCTAGCACCTTCATGAGACTCATGAATGAGGTCCTCCGACCTTACATTGGTAAATTCGTGGTTGTATACTTTGATGACATCCTGATTTACAGCAGGTCCTTAACTGAACATATTGGACATCTAGAACAGGTTTTGAAAGCCTTAAGGCAACAAGGCCTTTATGCTAACCTTAAGAAATGTGTAATCTGCACTGAACAGTTGGTATTTTTAGGCTTTGTTGTGAGTTCACGGGGACTGAAGGTTGATGAGGAGAAGATCAAGGCGATACAAGACTGGCCGACCCCGACCACGATCGGACATGTCCGCAGCTTCCATGGACTGGCCAGTTTCTATCGACGATTTGTGAAGGATTTCAGTAACATTGCCGCACCAATGACCTCCGTGATCAAGAAAAATGTATCCTTTACTTGGGGTCCTGCCCAAGAGGAGTCTTTCAACAGGCTTAAATATAGTTTCACACATGCACCGGTCCTAACTCTTCCTAATTTTTATAAACCTTTTGAGATTGAGTGTGATGCTTCAGGGACAGGGATAGGAGCCATACTGACCCAAGGAGGCCGGCCAGTGGCTTTCTTTATTGAGAAATTGAGTGGAGCCGCCCTCAATTACCCCACCTATGATAAAGAGCTATATGCTCTAGTAAGGTTGCTTGAAACTTGGCAACATTATCTTCTTTTGTCTAAAGAGTTTATTATTCATACAGATCACGAGACTCTTAAGCATTTGAGGGGCCAGACCACACTCAAGAAGAGGCATGCTAGGTGGCTGGAGTTCGTGGAAACTTTTCCCTATGTGATCAAGTACAAGAAGGGGAAGGACAACGTAGTGGCCGACGCTCTATCCCGGCGCCACACACTCATTACCACCATGGATGCTAAGATCATGGGTTTTGAACAACTTAAAATGTCTTATGAAACTGACCCTGATTTTTTCTGAGCTTTACAGTAACACGACAAAGGGAGCCATGGGTCCATTCTATCAGCAGGACGGGTTCCTCTTCAAGGAGAAACGCCTGTGCATTCCTCATGGTTCCATGCGAGACTTACTGACCAGAGAAGCTCATGGGGGCGGGTTGATGGGGCATTTCGGTCGAGACAAAACCCTAAGCGTCCTGTCCGACCACTTCTATTGGCCCCGGATGAGGCGCTACGTCGAGAGCCTTTACGCCAAGTGCACTGTCTGTCTCAAAACCAAATACAGGTCGCATCCTTATGGTTTACACATGCCTTTACCTATTCCTATTGCACCATGGATCGACTTGTCTATGGACTTTGTGCTGGGCTTGCCCAAGATAGAACACAAGGATTCTATTTTTGTTGTAGTGGACAGGTTCTCCAAGATGGCACATTTCATTCCGTGTTCCAAGACCAATGATGCAAGCCAAACCGCTGATCTCTTCTTCAAGGAAGTGGTGCGCTTACATGGAGTGCCTCGTACCATTGTGTCCGACCGAGACACAAAATTTCTCAGCCACTTCTGGAGGACACTGTGGAAAAAACTTGGAACCAAGCTCCTCTTCTCGACCACTTGCCATCCCCAGACTGATGGTCAAACCGAGGTAGTAAACCGTACACTCTCTCAGTTATTGAGGGCTACGGTGGGTAAGAATCTTAAAAATTGGTTGAGTTGCTTGCCTTTCATTGAGTTTTCTTATAACCATGCAAGGCACTCTATTACTAATCTCTCCTCTTTTGAGATCAGGAATGGCTTTAGACCAGAGACGCCCATGGATCTATCTGTACTGCCCCCAGCCATGCAAGTTTGCCAGAGTGGTGACAAAAAGGCTGAGTTTGTGAAGAACATGCACCGGCAAGTCAAGGAGACTTTGGAGAAGAAGGCTGAACGGAACCAGATTAAGCTCAACAAGGGGCGCACAGAAGTTATCTTCCAACCAGGCGACTGGGTGTGGCTCCACATGAGGCCAGAGCGGTTTCCGGAAGAGAGGAAGAGCAAATTATCTCCCCAAGGGGACGGCCCATTCCGAGTGCTTGACCGGATCAATGACAATGCCTACCGGCTAGAGCTGCCAGGTGAGTTCCAAGTTTCCCGAACGTTCAATGTGTCTGAATTGTCTCCTTATATTGCAGATGACGGAGATGTTCTGAGGACAGAACCTGTTCAAGAGGGAGGGGATGTTGTAGTACCCACGACTGCGGTTCTCATCATCCGCAAAGGTCCTACCACAAGGTCCGGCTCAAGGGTTATAAGAGCTGGATTTGCCAAAGCTGTCCAGGAGTTACATGCACAGGAACAAACCGGATTCAAGCAACTATTGAACCAGGAGTAGTCTGACGTAAAGCTGGAAGACACTGGCGAACCACTAGAGGTTCCAGACCCCTTCCATTCAAGCCAGTTCTCCTCCAACGGCCAGAATGAAGCCAGCCTGATCATTTCCACCTTCATGCTCAATCCATCCAACCAACTTGCTTCCGGTTCAGAGATATAGCTGACCAGCAGAAGGAGTAGTATGTGTTGTACTCTTTTTCCTTATCGGGTTTTGTCCCACTGGGTTTTCCCGAAAGGTTTTAATAACGCAACATGCAAGCATACTATGAGTTCTAATCCGGACATCTCAAACCGCGACTGGTCTATTGTTTTTCTTTAATTTATTTCGGTTAAGACTTTGGCCATTTGTCTAGGCCTTTTTATCTTTTAAAGTCCATTGAGGAACACCTATTTAAACCCTTGTAGTTGCCAATTTTCGGCTAAGTCTTTTATGAAATCGTTTTTTCTTTAGCAAAGAAACCCTAAGTCTTTCAGTTGTGTGAAACCATTGAGAGCAGCCGTCGGACAAATCAAAGAGCCGATCCATTCCATTCCTTGTCCAAATCTTGAGAGAGACATACGTCCAGCAAGAGCCGGATCCATATCTATCCTTCAATCCGTCCTTGGCATCCTGTTGAGAGAGACACACATCCAGCAACAGATTCCATCCGCCAAACTTCTTTTTTCTCTATCTTTTGTTCTAGATTTCATTCATCAATTCTATAAAACCCAAAAGAATCATATCTTGCTTATTTATCATTCATCCATTAGTCTCTCGGTTTCTGTTCTTGTTTCTATTGAAAACTCATAAAAGTTCATATTTGTTTCAGGTACAATCACAAACAAGAGACGACCTGGCCAGTACCGTCCATCCGAGCCAAGGCTGAACCGCGGAACGTGCATCCGACCGTCTGTCTGTCTGTCCATCCGACCATCCGTCCCGTGCCTACAATAGTGTGTGTCCGTCAGCACACACATGACGTCCGTGGCTGTCCATCAGTACACATATCAGCAAGGTGGTCCTTGGACTTAGCACGCTGACCCTTCCCTTGGACTGTTCGGGTGATTTTGGCCCACGTGGGCTGTCTGTTCAGTACACACAGGACGTCTGTGGGTATCCGTCAGCACATACAGGACGTCCGTGTGTGTCCGTCAGCACACACATGACGTCTGTGGCTATCCCTGTGTGCCTGTGTGTGTCCGTCAACACACACAGGACTTCTGTGGCTGTCCATCAGTACACATATCAGCACGTTGGTCCTTTGACTCAGCACGCTGACCCTTCCCGTGGACTGTTCGGGTGATTTTGGCCCACGTGGGTTGTCTGTTCTGTACACACAGGACGTCCGTGGGTGTCCGCCAGCACACACAGGACGTCTGTGGCTGTCCATCAGTACACATATCAGCACGTTGGTCCTTGGAGTCAGCACGCTGACCCTTCCCGTGGACTGTTTGGGTGATTTTTGGCCCACGTGAGCTGTCTGTTCAGTACACATAAGACGTCCGTGGGTGTCCGCCAGCACACACTGGACGTCTGTGGCTGTCTGTGGCTGTCCGTCAGCACACACAGGACGTCCGTGGCTGTCCATGTGTGTCCGTCAGCACACACAGGACGTCCGTGGGTGTCCGTCTGCACACACAGGACGTCTGTGTGTCCGTCAGCACACACAGGACGTCTATTTTTGGGGTCAAAATCGGTCACGACGGAATCAATGTCTGAAAGTCCGTAAAAATCAGCATAAACGTTTTTACGAAAAGTAATCTTCGTAAAGATATCTTTACGAAGAGCCTTGCAGTAAAATATCGTTCAAATCTCAATCGAACCACTAAATACCGATTGTCCAAAGGAAACAGACATGTATCCAATTCGGCCGCGGACAAGCTCGAGTACGGCAATCGGACCACATACAAGCCAAGCTCGATCGATACGCGGTGACCAAGAATGCACACAGCTCGCTCGCTACGTAGCGACCGAACGTCCGTCCTGCTCGGTCGCTACCTAGCTACCTAGCGAACTCTTCCGAAACGTCGATACGACACCAATTCATGTGTTCTCGTCTATCCTACGATGCTATCTCCCGAAGACCGTAGCGAACTCAGTTCATGTCTTCCGGCCATTCTAAGACATCAATCAGACTTTGCGGTAAAAACCGCGGAAAGTTCGTTCTTTATCGAAAGAAGTCGTATTAAACGTTTCGAGTCGGAAGACGGCCCAAAGGGACCTAAGACACGACTCGAGGCCCAACTTACGATTTCTTAACCAAAAGCCCATAAACCGTATGACGGTTTACGCTTGGCGCGCAAGGAAGGATAAATGTCAAGTTTCCACGGATAAATACGAAATTTTGAGGATAAATACGAAATCTTGTCCAGCTCTATCAATTGAACTACGTTCGGCTTGATCCTCAAAAGGGGTACGTAGGCAGCCTTTAACAAGGTTCAGTCCGAAACCAATCAAAAATCTTTTACGTATCTTTTTCGTCTTTTGTTATCGAGCTGCGACTCAACTATGTTTGAGCTTTTAGGCCGCTAGAACTAAGTAACTCGCTGACAGTCTTTGCGGCCAAAGCTTTCATGATCGCTTGTAATGATCGCAACCCTCTTACGCGGACTCGAAATAAGATCAGCTGTTTTCTCTAAACTCGTTTGTTATCTTTTCATAATTTCCGCATATATTTGGTCACTTGTCGTTGGCCTCGCAGAGATCCGGGACCTCTGGGAAATTAGGGTTTTCCTACTTTCCTTATTTAAACGGAAATCGACAGTGCGAATTTTGGTTCCCACAGTTTGGCGCTAGAAGGAGGGGGGGTTACGGATTACTCTTACTCATGGCCACAAAACGCTTGATCGAAACTATGCCTAGATATATGAAAAACAAACTCGCAGGACTGACTGCTCCTATGTTCAACAAAATTGAAAGCCTTGCTGCGACCTTCCGCCACAGGAAGAGCACTAAAACAAGCTCGCGATTTCTCTTTCTAAACGTAAAGTGAAACGATAAATCTTATCAAACCCCGTAAGTTTGGCTCATTATCGAACAAAAGAAATCTCGATGAGTAAGGGTTTTACCAAAACACGTTTTCCGTTGATATTTCTTAAGGATAAAACTTGGTCTCCCAAAAACCACTGAAAAACCCCTAGGTTAATCGCGAAAAAAGGAAACACAACAAAACGATTACCTAGCTCGGTCGCTACGTAGCGACTGGGCACGCACAGGTTGCTCGGTCGCTACCTAGCGACCGAGCACGCACACTGCTCGGTCGCTACGTAGCGACCGAGCACGCACACTGCTCGGTCGCTACGTAACGACCTAGCACGCACACGCTGCCCAGTCGCTACGTAGCGACCGAGCACGCACACTGCTTGGTCGCTACGTAGCGACCGAGCACGCACACGCTGCTTGGTCGCTACGTAGCGACCGAGCACGCACACTGCTCGGTCGCTACGTAGCGACCGAGCACGCACACTGCTCGGTCGCTACGTAGCGACCGAGCACGCACACTGCTCGGTCGCTACGTAGCGACCGAGCACGCACACGCTGCTCGGTCGCTACGTAGCGACCGAGCACGCACACTGCTCTGTCTCTACGTAGCGACCGAGACGCACCCTGCTCGGTCGCTACGTAACGACCGAGCACGCACACTGCTCGGTCGCTACGTAGCGACCGAGCACGCACACTGCTCGGTCGCTACGTAGTGACCGAGCACCCACACCGCTCGGTCGCTACGTAGCGACCGAGAACGCACTGCTCGGTTGCTATGTAGCGACCGAGCACGCACACCGCTCGGTCGCTACGTAGCGACCGAGCACGCACACTGCTCGATCGCTACGTAGCGACCGAGCTCAAGCCAACTCTCCACTCGCTACGTAGCGACCGGTAAGGCCTCAGAAAGGTCCTCCTTTGGGTTCTCTTGTGAATCATCATCGCCACGCTTTTCGTTTCGTCTCAATCGGAGTTTCCGTTGAGATTTTACGACGAAAACAAGTAGGACTCTTCTTGGCTTGCTTCCACTCGCTACGTAGCGACCTGTCAGGCCGTCAGTCGCTACGTAGCGACCTGTGAGGCCTCAGAAAGGTCCTCCTTTGGGTTCTCTTGTGAATCCTCATCACCACGCTTTTCGTTTCGTCTCAATCGGAGTTTTCGTTGAGATTTTACGACGGAAACAAGTAGGACTCTTCCTGGCTTGCTTCCACTCGCTACGTAGCGACCTGTCAGGCCGTCAGTCGCTACATAACGACCTGTAAGGCCTCAAAGGGGTCCTCCTTTGCGTTCTCCTTTGAATCCTCATTGAAACGCTTTTCGTTTCGTCTCAATCGGAGTTTCCGTTGAGATTTTACGACTAAAACAAGTAGGACTCGTCTCGGCTCCCTTCCACTCGCTATAGCGACCGAGATGACATCCTCACTCGCTATAGCCACCTGTCAGGCTTCAACGGGGTCCTCCTTTGCGTTCTCCTTTGAATCCTCATCGAAACGCTTTTCGTTTCGTCTCAATCGGAGTTTCCGTTGAGATTTTATGACGAAAACAAGTGGGACTCGTCTCGGTTCCCTTTCACTCGCTATAGCGACCGAGATGACATCCTCACTCGCTATAGCGACCTGTCAGGCCTCAAAGGGGTCCTTTTTTGCGTTCTCCTTTGAATCCTCATCGAAACACTTTTCGTTTTGTCTCAATCGGAGTTTTCGTTGAGATTTTACGACGAAAACAAGTGGGACTCGTCTCGGCTCCCTTTCACTTGCTATAGCGACCGAGATGACATCTTCACTCGCTCTAGCGACCTGTCAGACCTCAAAGGGTTCCTCCTTTGCGTTCTCCTTTGAATCCTCTTCGAAACGCATTTCGTTTCGTCTCAATCGGAGTTTCCGTTGAGATTTTACGACAAAAACAAGTGACTCGTCTCGGCTCCCTTCCACTCGCTATAGCGACCGAGATGACATCCTCACTCGCTGTAGCGACCTGTCAGGCCTCAAAGAAGTCCTCCTTTGCGTTCTCCTTTGAATTCTCATCGAAACGCTTTTCGTTTCGTCTCAATCGGAGTTTCCGTTGAGATTTTACGACAAAAAAAGTAAAACTCATCTTAAACTCCTTGGCTTGTTTCTGCTCACCCTACCTCCATCTTTTCGTTCACTTTCGAATCTCGATCGAAACGTCTCTTGTTTCGCCTCGATTGAAGTTACCATTGAGACGTTATGATATAAAAAAAACCCGCAAAGACCTATTTTCTTGCATGGATTCAGATTAATCGTATAAAACGGCAACGGTTAACTTAACACCTTAGCCGCCTTAACTATACGATTACGTTGAACCTTTTTACAAAAATTGACGTCTTATCTAAGGAGAAGATAACAGTGAAGTTCGGAAGATAAATGTCAAGTTTCAAAGGATAAACACCAATATCGGAAATGGCGAACATACACGAGAATAGGAAACGGAAATGAGCACGCAAAACTGAGAAGAGACAAAACTGCATCTTCGAGAGAACTAAGGTATTTCCGACTTGAAATTTTTGAAATCAGACTTGGAATTTTCGTAGGAAATTACTTTGAGGCTGCCATAGAACTTTAGGGAACGTAAAACCTAGGCGGATAGTCTAGCGAACTAAGTTTTAAGCGATTTTTCCTGTCTCGATATATTGTTCCATAATTGTTCATCCAGATCTTGCAAACCGATCTAAACTCTCCGAAAGTCGAGAAACGATCGCCACGCATATCAAGCTCGCTTCCTAAAGAGAGAAAAAGTTAGAGACATGAACGTCGTCTTAATTTTCTCGGAACCGACATATCCCAAGTCGTCAACGTGGAAACAACCAAATCACAGTCCCAGCGTCGTCTATAAATAGTCCCGAATTATCGATCATTCCAAACATCAGAAGAGGAAACGTACACAACCCTTCAACGTATCGGTTCAACCGTTTTTCTTTCGTAAAAAAAAAAAGGGGATTAGGTACGTATACTATACTCGTATACTCCCAAACTTCAAAAAAACTTCTGCAAATCATCAAGAATAGGCAAACGACAATCTTAATATTCGTCTAAACGCTAGCAACATATCCAGACGATCATGAACATAATCTCAAAAACTATACATCATTTCTTGTCGCAATCATGCGTACAGAAAACTTGTACCAATATCAAACTGAAACTCGACGATTAGCCAAAGTATTGAAGCCTTTTCCGGCTTCAGAAAGCCAGTTTCTTTTTAAAAATTTCTACGAGAAATCTTCAATCACCAAAGCATTTCTTTCAGTTTCCGTTGTACCAAGTAAGTCACGGAAAAGCATCGAAAACATTTGCGACAAAGAAAACTCGAGAATATATGTAGCATCGTGCACATTAAAAGGATCACTTTCCTCCTGATGGTTAGCTAGATCCACCTCTGGTTGACCAATTCGTTCAGGAAACGAATGTGTCATGAGAATCCTCTCGAAAAACCTATGAAAAACATTCCGCGACTAGATCGTATTGAAATAAACTTCGGTAATACTCCATGAGTAAATCCAAGCAACTTTCACCTAAGATCAAAATCACAGCGGGAACGTTTCTCGTAAAACCCGCAGAATCAATGCTACTTTGACATATGTATACATATCACTGATTTACGACCTTCGTAAAATCGGTAATTATCGTATAGCCCACAGTCGGAAATCATATGATAAATTCTTCGTAACGAAAGTAAGTCCTAACAACCAAACGGTTAACGGAAAATCTAAACTTTTCGAAAATTGACCAAGATCAATACGCTCCACAATTCACTTTAAGCCCGCAACGTTTTAACCATAATACTCGGCATGTAAGGAAAAATTGGTAACAAAGCTTCTAGAGCTATACGAAACATCCTAAAAATGCACGAAATACATCTCGGAAGGCCAACACTTCACAAAGCACTATGAAGGAAAACGCTTGTTCCCATAGACAAATTTACACGACACCTCAGTCATAATTCCTCGATCACAAATAAAACTATTAGCATCCAAACATGAACAACAATTTTGGCTGCGAACATTCTTAGTCAAACTAGAATGTTTTTCAAACGCATGGCTAAGACTAAACCCTTGCAACATCACGAAATATCTTCAAGCCGCGAACATTTCAAGCACGAAACATGGCATACGAAAGATTAACAAATCTTCAGCATCGCGAGACGTCGCAGACGCCTGAAGATTAGTTCTTCGACGAAATTTCCTTCCTCGATAAAAACACCTTCATGGAAAACCAAACAGTCATACGCACTAACATCTTCTCAAAAAAATTCTTGGCGAAGACTCGAAACGGTATTTTTTACCATTAAGTTTGTTGCTGATCACAACGAACTCTCAACGTCCCAAACAGACATAGCCATCTCACGAAGATGACTCTCTTACATCCGACACAAGGATAATAGCGCTATAAAAGAAATCCAAAATTTTGGTCCAGCACTTCCGGTCTCCGGAGAGATGCTCGATTCGTATCAAACAAGTCGTATAAGCCGAAAACCTATCGCGGACATTAAATCGATACGAATCAGGAAGAAATCGCAACAAGAAAAACGATAGCCGGCCAGTCACCGCACAATCCTTAAACCGAAAGTAAACCTAGGTCTTGCCCTAAACCCAGCGCACTGGTCTCTAACATCTCTAGGCATAGTATCAAACACCCTGATACGAGATCCCAAAATTTGTCTCTTTGCCAATATTCGAACGTCTTTAGAAAATCCCGCAAGTTTACAAACTGCGGAAAACTCTCGAAACAGATTATGGATATGGCAATTCACACAGAGTTAGATTACGAGACGACAACTCGTAGTCTTCCCTCTAAACACATACAAAATGCCATCGGGAGCAACACGCCTTATAACCGCTACATAAAAACTAGACCATAAAGGTCCTACTGGAAAACGAGTCATAAGAACCTTAACTCCAAGACGAACTACGAAAGGCTTGATCCCTTCAACAAGGGTACGTAGGCAGCCGTCATAAGGCGCAGCCCCAATCTTATCGCGTTTTCTACTTTTAGGAGAGCGAGAAGATCACTTACCACAGACCTTTTCAACCATTAATTCCGCCTAACTCACCTAACTTGCCTAACTTGCCAAGCCACTCGCTAGAACCTCACGCTAGTCTACTTTTTGAGACATCTATTTTTTGAGTGTTCTTATTCAGAACAAGTCTGGAGAGGGTTAATGAGAGGAGTCATGGAAGAGCAGTACACGGCTGACTGGGGGAGGCTACTAAGGCTAATAACACGAGATTTAAGCTGGGGTAAGGTTAAAGCCTTCACTATCAAGTATATGTTCCAGCTTGCGGTACATAGCATTTGGTGTGAGCGGAATAAGAGACGACATGGAGAAGAGCCTTGCCCTGCTGAGATATTGAGTAAAAGAATGGACAAAACTATGAGGAACAAGTTTACAATCTTACAAAGGAAAAGAGAAATGGATTTAGAAGGGGGGATGAGGTTCTGGTTTAGTACCAGATGAGTTTTTATAGGAGTTCTTGAAGATTATGGAAAGGTAGAAGGAAGTGATGGATATCCAGTTGGAGTGAGTGCTGGCTGCCTAGTAGGAGTGAGAGCTAGGTAGATTGGAGAAGGTTGAATGGTGATAAGGAGGTCTAGTAGGAGTGAGTGCTAAACATCCAGTAGGAGTGAGAGCTGGCTACCTAGTAGGAGTGAGAGCTAGGTAGATTATAGAAGATTGAGAAGGGATGAGAAGGTTGATGAGTGGAAGCCTCTTTTTTGCTAATTTTTGATTCAAATTTTATAGAAAATCTTAGAGAAAGTCACACATAGTTGTAACAAGGTATTTTTCTTTTGAATTAAATTTAACATTCAATTCAAAAAAAAAAAAGAACCTCACGCTAGAAGCTCATGGTTCTAACGAGCTGGGGGGCTAACTGTTGGGGTCAAAATCGGTAACGACGGAATCAATGTCTGAAAGTCCGTAAAAATCAGCATAAACGTCTTTACGAAGAGCCTTGCAGTAAAATATCAGTTTTCCACTTCAATGGATTTGTTCTTCTCAGCCCCCTTGGATCCGGATGAAGCCCATGGCGTCTTGCTCCTGGCACTAGAGGCGTTCTTCCTTTTAATGTGCTGCTCGGCCTGGATGGCATAGTGGAGGAGATCATTGAAGTTGACGTAGGTCTGCCTCTCCACCTTGCGAGCGATGCGGTCTTGAAGGCCTTCCACGAACTGAGCCATCATAACCTCTTCGGTCTCGCGCGTCCTGAGCTTGTTCTTGAGAGCCTCAAACTCCTCAAAGTACTCCTCTACGGACCTAGTACCCTGAGACAACTTGCGAAAACGTTTTAGTAAGTCCTGCTGATAGTATGAGGGAATATACCTTGCACGGAGCTTAGCTCGCATCTCATCCCAAGTCACAATCCTATAGACTCTGCCAACCTCGGCTACTTCCCTGTCCCACCAGGTTAAGGCATTGTCCGTCAATTGGGCTGCGGCTAAGGCGATCTTCTTTACCTCGGTATAGCAGTAGTACTCAAAGATGTACTCCATGCGCCTCTCCCATTCAATGTAGGCGTCCGGGTCAACCTTTCCAGCAAAGGTTGGAGGAGTAAGTTTGAGATCCTTGCCTCCTTTCCAAGCTACTTCATCGTCTCGGAATCTCCTTCGGACCGGGCTCCCATCGCCTTGGACCCGATACTCCCGTCGGTTCCCACGTCCGACCCGTTCGCGCCGCGGCTCTTCCGGTTCGGTACGGTCAGTGTCCGAGTTGTCCTCACTGGATTGGGACTGTTGTTCCTCTGGAATGGGTTGGTTTCTCCTCCTTGGCCGTGGTACATTAGCTCGATCCCTTCCTGCTATCTGAGCCAGCTGCTCAGTCACCGTAGCCAGTGCGGCTTGGAGTTCAGCATGGTTAGCCATCAGCTGAGCATTGATCTCGGTTTGTGTTGGTGCTCCATTTAGGTCTCCCATGGTTTTGTCCTGCGACAAGAGAGGAAGGAAAGGGTGATTTGCAAAGAATCTGTAGAAGAAGAAAAAGGATATTTAACTATGATATGCAATGAATGTAAATCTTCCTTTTTTTTTTGTTAAAAATCAAAAAGTTAAAATAGGAAAGTGCAATCTTTCTTTTTTTTTAATTTTTTTTTTAAATATGGAAAAACCTGAAGTGTAAGCCAAGAAAATTAAATGCAATTAAATGGAAAATCCGATCAAAAAGGAAAGTGAAAATCGATGGATGCCAAAAAACAAGTTACTTGAATGAAAGATGCACAAAAACGGATCAAAAGATATGCAGGAAAAAGAAAATAAGTTGAACTCGCCAAGAACAGCAAGAACAAGTGCAATTTTTTTTTTTTTTTGAAAGACAAGATGATGAACCAAACAAATAACAAAAGTAGCAAGGATAGGATACAACCGAAGGTGTAGGAGCTTTGAGCTCTGATACCAAAATGATACAGGCCGGGAATCAGACTGCACGGACGGACGGTCTGAGGTTCGAGAACTCGGACTGGACAGGACGGACGGACGGCTATGGGACGGCTAGACGGACGCGATGGAGTGGGAGATGGCCGATCTGGTTCCTGAAACAAAAGGATGCTATTTTTATGAGTTTTTATGAATCAAAATAATGTACAGAAAGAAAACAATATGATCAATGAAGAACAGAAGCAAATATGACTTTTTATGGGTTTTTATAATTAATGGAAAAATCTAGAACTATATGATGCAAGATAAAACAAAATAAGAGAAGGATAGAAGTATGGAGGATGGATCCTTGTTGCTGGATCCTGGATGTGTATCTCTCTCAACAAGAACAGTGGATGGGGGCGGATAGCGATGGGATTTGGCTTGCTGGATGTGTATCACTCTCAAGGCAAATCGATGGATGGAATGGAGGTGAAGAATCGCCACAAGCTTGGTGTGAAGCTTGATAAGATTCGGCTGCTCTCTCTTGTTTCTCACAGAAAAAAGACAGGGTTTTAGGTTTGCAAAGGCAAAATTATTTCATAAAAGACTTTGGCAAAAATCGCCAACTTCATGGAGTTATATAGGGTTTACCCCTTATGAGACTCAAAGATAAAAGGCCTTAAACAAGCTGGCCGAAAATGAGGCTGAAACATTAGCCCAAAGTCTTAACCAAATAAATTAAAATAAACCAGACATCTGGTTGTCGGTTTGAGAAGGCCTAGACCAAGGCTAATAGCATGCTTGCATGTTGCCTCATTAAAACCTTACCAAGAAAACCCAATGGGACAAAACCTGGTGAGGAAAAAGAGTACAACACATGCTACTCCCCTTGGTGGTTGGCTAGATCTCAGAACCGGGAAGAGTTGGAGTGGATGAAATGGAAACTGAGTCTGGACCAAGCTCGGATGTGGAAATGAGAAGTCCTGCTTGGTTGAGTCTGAACTGGATCGGGTTGGCCGCGTCCTGAACCTCCTTTGGGCCGGCTTGATCTTGAATCTTCAACTGGACCATCTTCTCAATCAGCAGCTGGTCCTGGTCAGTCTGTCCATATTGATCAAGGATATGCTGGACAGCTTTGGTGAAACCTTCTCGCAAGGCCCTGGTTCCACTCCGGGTAGTCGGACCGCGCCTAACTATGGGAACCTCTACTTGGATGGCCTCATCAGGAAGGGTCAGCATGCTGAGGCCAAGGACCAACGTGCTGATATGTGTACTGATGGACAGCCACGGACGTCCTGTGTGTGCTGACGGACACACACGGACACACACGGACAGCCACGGACGTCCTGTGTGTGCTGACGGACACACACAGACGTCCTGTGTGTGCTGACGGACACCCACAGACGTCCTTTGTGTGCTGACGGACTCACATGGACAGCCACGAACGTCCTTTGTGTGCTGACGGACAGCCACAAACAGCCACAGACGTCCTGTATGTGCTGACGGACACACACAGACGTCCTGTGTGTGCTGACGGACACCCACGGACGTCCTTTGTGTGCTAACGGACACACATGGACAGCCACGAACGTCCTGTGTGTGCTGACGGACAGCCACAAACAGCCACAGACGTCCTGTGTGTGCTGACGAAACACAGACGGACACACACGGACACACACGGACAGCCACAGACGTCCAGTGTGTGCTGGCGGACACCCACTGACGTCATGTGTGTACTGAACAGACAGCCCACGTGGGCCAAAATCACCCGACCAGTCCACAGGAAGGGCCAGCGTGCTGAGTCCAAGGACCAACGTGCTGATATGTGTACTAATGGACAGGCACGGACGTCATGTGTGTGCTCACGGACACAGACGGACACACACGGACAGCCACGGACGTCCTGTGTGTACAGAACAGACAACCCACGTGGGCCAAAATCACCCGAACAGTCCACGGGAAGGGTCAGCGTGCTGAGTCAAAGGACCAACGTGCTGATATGTGTACTGATGGACAGCCACAGACGTCTTGTGTGTGTTGACGGACACACACGGACACACAGGGACTGCCACAGACGTCATGTGTGTGCTGATAGACACACACGGAAGTCCTGTATTTGCTGACGGATACCCACAGACGTCCTGTGTGTACTGAACAGACAGCCCACGTGGGCCAAAATCACCCGAACAGTCCACGGGAAGGGTCAGCGTGCTGAGTACAAGGACCACCGTGCTGATATGTGTCCTGATGGACAGCCAAGGACGTCCTGTGTGTGCTGACGGACACACACAGACACACACGGACAGCCACAGACGTCCTGTGTGTGCTGACGGACACAGACGGATGTCCTGTGTGTGCTGACGGATACCCACGTACGTCCTGTGTGTATTGAACAGACAGCCCACGTGGGCCAAAATCACCCAAACAGTCCACGGGAAGGGTCAGCGTGCTGAGTCCAAGGACCAACGTGCTGATATGTGTACTGATGGACAGCCACAGACATCCTGTGTGTGCTGACGGACACACACGTACACACACGGACAGCCACAGACATCCAGTGTGTGCTGACGGACACCCACGGACGTCCTGTGTGTGCTGACGGACAACCACGGATGTCTTGTGTGTACTGAACAGATAGCCCACGTGGGCCAAAATCACCCGAACAGTCCACGGGAAGGGCCAGCGTGCTGAGTCCAAGGACCAACGTGCTGATATGTGTACTCATGGACAGCCACAGACGTCCTGTGTGTGCTGACGGACACACACAGACTGCCACAGACGTCCTGTGTGTGCTGACGGACACCCACGGACGTCCTGTATGTGCTGACAAACACCCACGGACGTGCTGTGTGTACTGAACAGACAGTCCACGTGGGCAAAAAATCACCCAAAAAGTCCATGGGAAGGGCCAGCGTGCTGAGTCCAAGGACCAACGTGCTGATATGTGTACTGATGGACAGCCACAGACGTCCTGTGTGTGCTGACGGACACAAACGGACACACACGGACACACACGAACAACCACGGACGTCATGTGTGTGCTGGCGGACACCAACGGACGTCCTGTGTGTACAGAACAGACAGCCCACGTGGGCCAAAATCACCCAAACAGTCCATGGGAAGGGTCAGCGTGCTGAGTCCAAGGACCAACGTGCTGATATGTGTACTGATGGACAGCCACAGACGTCCTGTGTTTTCTGACGGACACAGATGGACACACACGTACACACAGGACAGCCACGGACGTCCTGTGTGTGCTGGCGGACACCCACTGATGTCTTATGTGTACAGAACAGACATCCCTCGTTGGCTAAAATCACCCGAACAGTCCACGGGAAGGGTCAGCGTGCTGAGTCCAAGGACCAACGTGCTGATATGTGTACTGATGGACAGCCACGGACGTCCTGTGTGTGATGACGGACACACACGGACACACACAGACAGCCACGGACGTCATGTGTGTGCTGACGGACACACATAGACGTCCTGTGTGTGCTGACGGACACCCACGGACGTCCTGTGTGTGCTGACGGACACACATGGACAGCCACGAACATCATGTGTGTGCTGATGGACAGCCACAGACAGCCACGGACATCCTGTGTATGCTGGCGGACACCCATGGACGTCCTGTGTGTACTGAACAGACAGCCCACGTGGGCCAAAAATCACCCAAACTGTTCACGGGAAAGGCCAGCGTGCTGAGTCCAAGGACCAACGTGCTGATATGTGTACTGATGGACAGCCACAGACGTCCTGTGTGTGCTGACGGACACAGACAAACACACACGGACACACACGGACAGCCACGGAAGTCCTGTGTGTGCTGGCGGACACCCACGGACGTGCTGTGTGTACTGAACATACAGTCCACGTGGGCCAAAAATCAACCAAAAAGTCCATGGGAAGGGCCAGCGTGCTGAGTCCAAGGACCAACGTGCTGATATGTGTACTGATGGACAGCCACAGACGTCCTGTGTGTGCTGACGGACACAAACGGACACACACGGACACACACGAACAACCACGGACGTCCTGTGTGTGCTGGCGGACACCAACGGACGTCCTGTGTGTACTGAGTAGACAGCCCACGTGGGCCAAAATCACCCGAACAGTCCATGGGAAGGGTCAGCGTGCTGAGTCCAAGGACCAACGTGCTGATATGTGTACTGATGGATAGCCACAGACGTCCTGTGTGTGCTAACGGACACAGACGGACACACACGGACACACAAGACCGCCACGGACGTCCTGTGTGTGCTGGCGGACACCCATTGATGTCTTATGTGTACAGAACAGACAGCCCACGTTGGTTAAAATCACCCGAACAGTCCACGGGAAGGGTCAGCATGCTGAGTCCAAGGACCAACGTGCTGATATGTGTACTGACAGCCCACGTTGGTTAAAATCACCCGAACAGTCCACGGGAAGGGTCAGCATGCTGAGTCCAAGGACCAACGTGCTGATATGTGTACTGATGGACAGCCACGGACGTCCTGTGTGTGCTGACGGACACACACGGACACACACGGACAGCCACGGACGTCCTGTGTTTGCTGACAGACAAACATAGACGTCCTGTGTGTGCTGACGGACACACACAGACGTCCTGTGTGTGCTGACGGACACCCACGGACGTCCTGTGTGTGCTGACGGACACACATGGACAGCCACAGACGTCCTGTGTGTGCTGACGGACAGCCACAGACAGCCACGGACGTCCTGTGTGTGCTGGCGGACACCCACGGACGTCTTATGTTTACTGAACAGACAGATCACGTGGGCCAAAAATCACCCAAACAGTCCACGGGAAGGGTCAGCGTGCTGACTCCAAGGACCAACGTGCTGATATGTGTACTGATGGACAGCCACGGACGTCCTGTGTGTACTGACGGACACACACAGACACTCACGGACACACACAGAGAGCCACAGACGTCCTGTGTGTGCTGGCCGACATCCACGGACGTCCTGTGTGTACAGAACAGACAACCCACGTGGGCCAAAATCACCCGAACAGTCCACGAGAAGGGTCAGCGTGCTGAGTCAAGGGACCAACGTGCTGATATGTGTACTGATGGACCGCCACAGAAGTCCTGTGTGTGTTGACGGACACACACAGACACACAAGGACAGCCACAGACGTCATGTGTGTGCTGACGGACACACATGGACGTCCTGTATGTGCTGACGGATACCCACAGACGTCCTGTGTGTACTTAACAGACAGCCCACGAGGGCCAAAATCACCCGAACAGTCCACAGGAAAGGTCAGCGTGCTGAGTCCAAGGACCACCATACTGATATGTGTACTGATGGACAGCCACAGACGTCCTGTGTGTGCTGACGGACACACACAGACACACACGGACAGCCACGGACGTCCTGTGTGTGCTGACGGACACAGATGGATGTCATGTGTGTGCTGACGGATACCCACGGACGTCCTGTGTGCAATGAACAGACAGCCCACGTGGGCCAAAATCACCCAAACAGACCACGGGAAGGGTCAGCGTGCTGAGTCCAAGAACCAACGTGCTGATATGTGTACTGATGGACAGCCACAGACGTCCTGTGTGTGCTGACGGACACACACGGACACACACGGACAGCCACGGACATCAAGTGTGTGCTGACGGACACCCACGGACGTCCTGTGTGTGCTGACGGACACCCACGGACGTCCTGTGTGTGCTGACAGACACCCACGGACGTCTTGTGTGTACTGAGACCACCGTGCTGATATGTGTACTCATGGACAGCCACAGACATCATGTGTGTGCTAACGGACACACACAGACAGCCACGAACATCCTGTGTGTACTGACGGACACCCACAGACGTCCTGTGTGTGCTGATGGACACCCACAGACGTGCTCTGTGTACTGAACAGACAGTCCACGTGGGCCAAAAATCACCCAAAAAGTCCTTGGGAAGGGCCAGCGTGCTGAGTCCAAGGACCAACGTGCTGATATGTGTACTGATGGACAGCCACAGACGTCCTGTGTGTGCTGACGGACACAAACGGACACACACGGACACACATGGACAGCCACGGTTGTCCTGTGTGTGCTGGCGGACACCAACGGATGTCCTGTGTGTACAGAACAGAGAGCCCACGTGGGCCAAAATCACCCGAACAGTCCATAGGAAGGGTCAGCGTGCTGAGTCCAAGGACCAACGTGCTGATATGTGTACTGATGGACAGCCACAGACGTCCTGTGTGTGCTAGCGGACACAGACGGACACACACGGACACACAGGACAGCCACGAACGTCCTGTGTGTGCTGGCGGACACCCACTGATGGCTTATGTGTACAGAACAGACAGCCCACGTTGGCCAAAATCACCCGAACAGTCCACGGGAAGGGTCAGCGTGCTGAGTCCAAGGACCAACGTGCTGATATGTGTACTGATGGACAGCCACGGACGTCCTGTGTGTGCTGACGGACACACACGGACACACACGGACAGCCACGGACGTCCTGTGTGTGCTGACAGAAACACACAGATGTGGGAACCGAAATTCGCACTGTCGATTTCCGTTTAAATAAAGAAACTAGGAAAACCCTAATTTCCCAGAGGTCCCGGATCTCTGCGAGAGCCAACGACAAGTGACCAAATATATGCAGAAATTATGAAAAGATAACAAACGAGTTTAGAGAAAACAGCTGATCTTATTTCGAGTCCACGTAAGAGCGTTGCGATCATTACAAGCGATCATGAAAGCTTTGGCCGCAAAGACTGTCAGCGAGTTACTTAGTTCTAGCGGCCTAAAAGCTCAAACATAGTTGAGTCGCAGCTCGATAACAAAAGACGAAAAAGATACGTAAAATATTTTTGATTGGTTTCGGACTGAACCTTGTTAAAGGCTGCCTACGTACCCCTTTCGAGGATCAAGCCGAACGTAGTTCAATTGATAGAGCTGGACAAGAGATTGAACTGCCTGGACGAGTTCTTCTAGTAATTGAGTGCCAGTCATAGAAACCGAACTTGTCGAGAATAAAGCCTAAAGTTTCTAAGTGCAGAGAATTCTGAATCTAAAAAGCTCTCTTTATGCCTCTCGCCTAGGACTCCTTATATACTAGCTCCAAGGTTGGTTTACGCTTTTACTCTTCTGCCCTTAAGCCGTCATAGCATAAAATGGAGATATTCCATTTTTTCCGATCTTCGTATTTATCCTCAAAATTTTGTATTTATCCGTGAAACTTGACATTTATCCTTCCTTGCGCGCCAAGCGTAAACCGTCATATGGTTTATGGGCTTTTGGTTAAGAAATCGTAAGTTGGGCCTCGAGTCGTGTCTTAGGTCCCTTTGGGCCGTCTTCCGACTCGTAACGTTTATTACAACTTCTTTCCATAAAGAACAAACTTTCCGCGGTTTTTACCGCAAAGTTTGATTGATGTCTTAGAATGGTCGGAAGACATGAACTCAGTTCGCTACGGTCTTCGGGAGATAGCATCGTAGGATAGACGAGAATGCATGAATTGGTGTCGTATCGATGTTTCGGAAGAGTTTGGTCGCTACGTAACGACCGAACAAAACGCACGCTCGGTCGCTACGTAGCGACCGAGCTTGGCTTGAGCTCGGTCGCTTACGTAGCGACCGAGCGGGACGGACGCCAGTCGCTACGTAGCGACCGAGCTTGGCTCGAGCTCGGTCGCTATTGTTGCGACCGAGCAAGATGGACGCTCGGTCGCTACGTAGCGACCGAGCTGTGTGCATGCTTGGTCGCCGCGTATCGATCGAGCTTGGCTTGTCCGTGGTCCGATTGCCGTACTCGAGCTTGTCCGCGCCCGAATTGGATACATGTCTGTTTCCTTCGGACAATCGGTATTTAGTGGTTCAATTGAGATTTGAACGATGCTGAAACTGGTGAGCTACTGGTGGTCAGACGAGCTCTCAGTGCTCTCTTTGATCCAGAAACCGTCCAACGAGAGAACATCTTCCATACTAGATGTAGCGTGGAAGGCAAGGTATGTAGTCTAATTATTGATGGTGGCTCGTGCCACTAACGTGGCCAGCAGGGGACCTTGTTGAAAATTAGGACTAGCAAAGTTACCACACCCCAGGCCAACAAAGCTCAAGTGGCTCAATGATGAGACGGAGCTTAAAATCTCGGAGCAAGTTGGTTGTTTCCTTTTGTATTGGTAAGTACCAGGACCAGGTGAAGTGTGATGTGTTCCTATGCAAGCCGGCCATCTACTGTTAGGGAGGCCTTGGCAGTTTGACAAGGAGACCATTCACCATGGGAGGACTAACATCTACAGCTTTACTCACAACAACAAGAAGCACAGCCTGGCTCCTCTCAGTCCCAAGAGGTGTACGAGATGCAAAGGGCCATGGATCAGTCTGGATGTTTAGTAAAACTAACCTTTACATCTCTTCTAGTAAATTGATTAAATCATTGCAGCAAGACACACAGGTGCTACTAATGGTTTTCAAGGAAGGTTGTTTTGCAGGCTTTGAGGCACCAGATTGTCCAGCTGAGATGCAAGAACTAATGGACCAGTACAAGGACGTGTTCCCTTAAGAGATACCAGCCGGCTTACCACCCCTCAGAGGCATCGAACATCAGATAGACTTTGTGCCAGGCGCCCCACTTCCAAACCGAGCCGCATACAGAGAAAATCCGGAGGAGGCTAAGGAGCTGGAGAGACAGGTCCAAGACCTCATGGACAAGGGGTACATTCGAGAGAGTCTCAGCCCATGTGCAGTACCCGTCCTATTGGTGCCTAAGAAGGATGGAACATGGCATATGTGTGTTGATTGTCGAGCCATCAACAACATCACCATAAAATATCGGTACCCCATTCCTAGACTTGATGATATGTTAGATGAACTGAGTGGTTCCACCGTGTTTTCCAAGATTTATCTTAGTAGTGGCTATCACCAAGTTCGGATGAAGGAGGAAGACGAGTGGAAAACTGCTTTCAAGACCAAGCAAGGCTTGTATGAGTGGCTGGTGATGCCCTTTGGTCTTACCAACGCCCCTAGCACCTTCATGAGGCTTATGAACGAGGTTCTAAGGCCTTACATTGGTAAATTTGTGGTTGTCTATTTTGATGACATATTGATCTATAGTCAGTGCTTATCCGATCACATTAGTCATGTAGAACAGGTTTTGAAGGCTCTCAGGCAGGAAGGACTCTTTGCCAATCTCAAGAAGTGTGTATTTTGCACTGACCAGTTAATATTTTTAGGCTTTGTTGTGAGCTCACAGGGGTTGAAGGTCGATGAGGAGAAGATCAAGGCCATCCAAGACTGGCCCACACCAACCACTATTGGGCAAGTCCGAAGTTTCCATGGCCTAGCCAGCTTCTATAGGCGGTTTGTCAAGGACTTCAGCACCATTGCTGCACCCATGACCTCGGTGATCAAGAAGAATGTATCCTTTGTTTGGGGCCCTGCCCAAGAGGAGTCTTTCAACAAGCTTAAATATAGTTTAACTCATGCACCCGTTCTTACACTCCCTGATTTTAATAAAACTTTTGAGATTGAGTGTGATGCATCAGGTACAGGCATTGGAGCTGTCCTCACTCAAGGGGCCGACCAGTGGCATTCTTTAGTGAGAAACTGAGTGGAGCTGCCCTCAACTACCCAACCTATGACAAAGAGCTATACGCTCTAGTAAGGTCCCTTGAAACTTGGCAGCATTACCTTTATCTAAGGAATTTGTTATTCATACAGATCATGAGACACTTAAGCACTTGAGGGGACAGACCACACTCAAGAAGAGGCACGCCAGATGGCTCGAGTTCGTGGAGACCTTTCCCTATGTGATCAAGTACAAGAAGGGCAAGGACAATGTGGTGGCAGATGCACTGTCCCGGAGACACACTCTCATTGTGACCATGGAGGCCAAGATCATGGGTTTCGAACATATTAAAGAATCTTATGCCACTGATCTTGAATTTAATGAAGTTTTCAGGAACACTGAGAAGGGGGCTTTTGGGCCATACTACCAGCATGAGGGGTTCCTGTTCAAGGGAAAGAGGCTGTGCATTCCCAAAGGAGCCATGAGGGAACCGCTGGTTCGGGAGGCCCATGGTGGCGGCCTCATGGGACACTTTGGTCGGGACAAGACCTTGAGTGTCCTAACTGAACATTTATTTTGGCCAAACATGAAGAGGGATGTGGAGAGCATATGCGCCAAGTGCACTACTTGCCTTAAAACCAAGTCCAGGTCACATCCTTACGGTTTACAAATGCCATTACCGACTCCTAACCACCCTTGGGTAGACATTTCTATGGACTTTGTGCTGGGTTTACCCAAGATAAACCACAAGGATTCCATTTTTGTAGTGGTAGACAGGTTCTCCAAGATGGCCCATTTCATAGCCTGTAACACCACTAATGATGCCACTCAGACCGCCGACCTATTCTTCAAAGAAGTGGTCCGACTACATGGTGTTCCTCGAACCATTGTGTCTGACCGTGATGCCAAGTTCCTCAGCCATTTCTGGAGGACACTATGGGGCAAGTTTGGAACCAAGCTACTATTCTCGACCACTTGCCATCCCCAGACCGACGGCCAGACTGAGGTAGTAAACCGTACGCTTTCTCAACTGTTGAGAGCTACGGTCGGTAAGAATTTAAGAAATTGGTTGTCTTGTTTGCCTTTTGTTGAGTTTGCTTATAACCATGCTAGGCACTCTACTACTAACCTGTCACCTTTGAGATTGTTTATGGGTTTCAGCCAGAGACTCCTTTAGACTTCACCGAACTGCCCAGCTCCATGTACCGCAGTCGTGATGGAGTCGCCAAGGCAGAGTTTGTTAAGAATATGCACCTAAAGGTCAAGGAGAGGATAGAAGCCAAGGCGGCTAAGGTCAAGGCCAAGTATGACCAGAAGAGGAAGGAGGTACTGTTTGAACCCGGGGACTTGGTGTGGTTACACATGCGGCCTGAGAGGTTTCCAGAAGCCCGGAAGTCCAAGCTCTCTCCTCGTGGGACAGGACTATTCCGCATCCTAAAGAAGATCAACGACAATGCCTATATCCTTGACCTCCCAGCTGAATTTAAAATTTCACATACTTTCAATGTCTCGGATTTGTCTCCTTTCCATGCAGATAGTGATGACTTTGCAGATGATGGTGTTCTGAGGCCAGAACCTCTTCAAGAGGGAGGGAATGATGAGGCCATCCAAGTAGAGGTTCCCATAGTTAGGCGCGGTCCGACTACCCGGAGTGGAACCAGGGCCTTGCGAGAAGGTTTCACCAAAGCTGTCCAGCATATCCTTGATCAAGATGGACAGACTGACCAGGACCAGCTGCTGATTGAGAAGATGGTCCAGTTGAAGATTCAAGACCAAGCCGGCCCAAAGGAGGTTCAGGACGCGGCCGACCCGATCCAGTTCAGACTCAACCAAGCAGGACTTCTCATTTCCACATCCGAGCTTGGTCCAGACTCAGTTTCCATTTCATCCACTCCAACTCTTCCCGGTTCTGAGATCTAGCCAACCACCAAGGGGAGTAGCATGTGTTGTACTCTTTTTCCTCACCAGGTTTTGTCCCATCGGGTTTTCTTGGTAAGGTTTTAATGAGGCAATATGCAAGCATGCTATTAGCCTTGGTCTAGGCCTTCTCAAACCGACAACCAGATGTCTTGTTTATTTTAATTTATTTGGTTAACACTTTGGGCTAATGTTTCAGCCTCATTTTCGGCCAGCTTGTTTAAGGCCTTTTATCTTTGAGTCTCATAAGGGGTAAACCCTATATAACTCCATGAAGTTGGCGATTTTTGCCAAAGTCTTTTATGAAATAATTTTGCCTTTGCAAACCTAAAACCCTAAGTCTTTTTCTGTGAGAAACAAGAGAGAGCAGCCGAATCTTATCAAGCTTCAAACCACCAAGCTTGTGGCGATTCTTCACCTCCATTCCATCCATCGATTTGCCTTGAGAGTGATACACATCCAGCAAGCCAAATCCCATAGCTATCCGCCCCCATCCACTGTTCTTGTTGAGAGAGATACACATCCAGGATCCAGCAACAAGGATCCATCCTCCATACTTCTATCCTTCTCTTATTTTGTTTTATCTTGCATCATATAGTTCTAGGTTTTTCCATTAATTATAAAAACCCATAAAAAGTCATATTTGCTTCTGTTCTTCATTGATCATATTGTTTTCTTTCTGTACATTATTTTGATTCATAAAAACTCATAAAAATAGCATCCTTTTGTTTCAGGAACCAGATCGGCCATCTCCCACTCCATCGCGTCCGTCTAGCCGTCCCATTGCCGTCCGTCCGTCTAGCCGTCCCATTGCCGTCCGTCCGTCCTGTCCAGTCCGAGTTCTCGAACCTCAGACCGTCCGTCCGTGCAGTCTGATTCTCGGCCTGTATCACTTCCCGTGGACTGTTCGGGTGATTTTGGCCAACGTGGGCTGTCTGTTCTGTACACATAAGACATCAGTGGGTGTCCGCCAGCACACACAGGACATCCGTGGCTGTCCTGTGTCTCCGTGTGTGTCCGTCTGTGTCCGTCAGCACACACAGGACGTCCGTGCCTCTCCATCAGTACACATATCAGCACGTTGGTCCTTGGACTCAGCACGCTGTCCCGTCCCGTGGACTGTTCGGGTGATTTTGGCCCACGTGGGCTGTCTGTTCAGCACACACATGACGTCTGTGGGTGTCCGCCAGCACACACAGAACGTCCGTGGCTGTCCGTGTGTGTCCGTATGTGTCCGTTTGTGTCCGTCAGCACACACAGGACGTCCGTGGCTGTCCATCAGTACACATATCAGCACGTTGGTCCTTGGACTCAACACGCTGGCCCTTCCCATGGACTTTTTGGGTGATTTTTGGCCCACGTGGACTGTCTGTTCAGTACACACATCACGTTCGTGGGTGTCCGTCAGCACACACAGGACGTCAGTGGGTGTCCTTCAGCACACACATGATGTCCGTGGCTGTCTATGTGTGTCCGTCAGCACACACATGGCGTCTGTGGCTGTCCATGAGTACACATATCAGCACGTTGGTCCTTGGACTCAGCACGCTGGCCCTTCCCGTGGACTGTTCGGGTGATTTTGGCCTACGTGGGCTATCTGTTCAGTACACACAAGATGTCTGTGGGTGTCCGTCAGCACACACAGGACGTCCGTGGGTGTCCGTCAGCACACACTGGATGCCCGTGGCTGTCCGTGTGTGTCCGTCAGCACACACAGGACGTCTGTGGCTGTCCATCAGTACACATATCAGCACGTTGGTCCTTGGACTCAGCACGCTGACCCTTCCCGTGGACTGTTTGGGTGATTTTGGCCCACGTGGGCTGTTTGTTCAATACACACAGGACGTCTGTGGGTATCCGTCAGCACACACAGGACATCCGTCTGTGTCCCTCAGCACACACAAAACGTTCGTGGCTGTCTGTGTGTGTCCGTGTGTGTTTGTGTGTGTCCGTCAGCAAATACAGGACGTCCGTGGCTGTCCATCCGTACACATATCAGCACGGTGGTCCTTGGACTCAGCACGCTGACCCTTCCTGTGGACTGTTCAGGTGATTTTGGCCCATGTGGGCTCTCTGTTCAGTACACACAGGACGTCTGTGGGTATCCGTCAGCACATACAGGACGTCCGTGTGTGTCCGTCAGCACACACATGACGTCTGTGGCTGTCCCTGTGTGTCCGTGTGTGTCCTTCAACATACACAGGACGTCTGTGGCTGTCCAAGAGTACACATATCAGCACGTTGGTCCTTGGACTCAGCACGCTGGGCCTTCCCGTGGACTGTTCGGGTGATTTTGGCCCATGTGGGCTATCTGTTCAGTACACACAAGACGTTCGTGGGTGTCCGTCAGCACACACAGGACGTCCATGGGTGTCCGTCAGCACACACTGGATGTCCGTGACTGGCCGTGTGTGTCCGTGTGTGTCCGTCAGCACACAGAGGACGTCTGTGGATGTCCATCAGTACACATATCAGCACGTTGGTCCTTGGAATCAGCACCCTGACCCTTCCCGTGGACGTCTGTGGCTGTCCATCAGTACACATATCAGCACGTTGGTCTGTGTGTGTCCGTGTGTGTCTGTCTGTGTCCGTCAGCACACAAAGGACGTCTGTGGCTTTCCATCACTACACATATCAGCACGCTGGTCCTTGGACTCAGCACGCTGGTCCTTGGACTCAGCACGCTGGCCCTTTCCATGGACTGTTCGGGTGATTTTGGCCCACGTGGGCTGTCTGTTCAATACACACAGGACGTCCGTGGGTATCCGTCAGCACACACAGGACATCCGTGGCTGTCTGTGTGTGTCCGTCAGCACACACAGGACGTCCGTGGCTGCCCATCAGTACACATATCAGCACGGTGGTCCTTGGACTCAGCACGCTGACCCTTCCCGTGGACTGTTCGAGTGATTTTGGCCCACGTGGGCTGTCTGTTCAGTACACACAGGACGTCCGTGGGTGTCCGTCAGTACACATAGGACGTCCGTGTGTGTCCGTCAGCACACACAGGACGTCCGTGGCTGTCCATGTGTGTTCGTCAGCACACACAGGACGTCTGTGGCTGTCCATCAGTACACATATCAGCACGTTGGTCCTTGGACTCATCACGCTGACCCTTCCCGTGGACTGTTCGGGTGATTTTGGCCAATGTGGGCTGTCTGTTCTGTACACATAAGACATCAGTGGTTGTCCGCCAGCACACACAGAACGTCCGTGGCTGTCCTGTGTGTCCGTGTGTGTCCATCTGTGTCCGTCAGCACACACAGGACGTCTGTGGCTGTCCATCAGTACACATATCAGCACGCTGACCCTTCCTATGGACTGTTCGGGTGATTTTGGCCCACGTGGGCTGTCTGTTCTGTACACACAGGACGTCTGTTGGTGTCCGCCAGCACACACAGGACGTTCGTGGCTGTCCGTGTGTGTCTGTTTGTGTCCGTCAGCACACACAGGACGTCCGTGGCTGTCCATCAGTACACATATCAGCACGTTGGTCCTTGGACTCAGCACGTTGGCCCTTCCCATGGACTTTTTGGGTTATTTTTGGCCCACGTGGACTGTCTATTCAGTACACACAGCACGTCCGTGGGTGTCCGTCAGCACACACAAGACGTCCGTGGGTGTTCGTCAGCACACACAGGACGTCCGTGGCTGTCCATGTGTGTTCGTCAGCACACACAGGACGTCTGTGGCTGTCCATCAGTACACATATCAGCACGCTGGTCCTTGGACTCAGCATGCTGGCCCTTCCCGTGGACTGTTCTGGTGATTTTAGCCCACGTGGGCTGTCTTTTCAGTACACACAGGACGTCTGTGGGTATCCGTCAGCACACACAGGACATCCGTCTGTGTCCCTCAGCACACACAAAACGTTCGTGGCTGTCTGTGTGTGTCCGTGTGTGTTTGTGTGTGTCCGTCAGCAAATACAGGACGTCCGTGGCTGTCCATCCGTACACATATCAGCACGGTGGTCCTTGGACTCAGCACGCTGACCCTTCCTGTGGACTGTTCAGGTGATTTTGCCCACGTGGGCTCTCTGTTCAGTACACACAGGGACGTCTGTGGGTATCCGTCAGCACATACAGGACGCCGTGTGTGTCCGTCAGCACACACATGACGTCTGTGGCTGTCCCTGTGTGTCCGTGTGTGTCCTTCAACACACACAGGACGTCTGTGGCTGTCCATCAGTACACATATCAGCACGTTGGTCCTTTGACTCAGCACGCTGACCCGTCCCGTGGACTGTTCGGGTAATTTTGGCCCACGTGGGTTGTCTGTTCTGTACACATAGGACGTTCATGGGTGTCCGCCAGCACACACAGGACGTCCGTGGCTGTCCGTGTGTGTCCGTCTGTGTCCGTGAGCACACATAGGACGTCCGTGCCTGTCCATCAGTACACATATCAGCACGTTGGTCCTTGGACTCAGCACGCTGGCCCTTCCCGTGGACTGTTCGGGTGATTTTGGCCCACGTGGGCTGTCTGTTCAGTACACACAGGACGTCCGTGGGTGTCCGCCAGCACACACTGGACGTCCGTGGCTGTCCGTGTGTGTCCGTGTGTGTCCATCTGTGTCCGTCAGCACACACAGGAAGTCTGTGGCTGTCTGTGGCTGTTCGTCAGCACACACAGGACGTTCGTGGCTGTGCATGTGTGTCCGTCAGCACAAAAAGGACGTCCGTGGGTGTC
>NW_022610405.1:0-37861 GCF_000309985.2 Brassica rapa | reverse complement strand
CCTTGCAACCGTTCGGCAATAACTGCCTCCAACTGCTCCTGTCCCTGTCGGTTCTCTATCTGAAGCCAAGGCCAAGCCCTTTAACTGACCGTCCATATCGTGGCTGCACCATCTAACCAAACCCATAACCATCCTTGTAACCCCCAACCGTCCCGGACATGAAACACTCGGCCCAGCTAAGTTGAGCTGACTGCTAGCTGGTCCCAGCTGAGTGAGCTAGTCCTTCTAGCTCCACGAGCTGATTGCATTCTAACTGAGCCAACATTGAGCTTCCTTGAGCTGCCAAAGCTCGGCCGCTGTCCTGTCCAGCTCCCACATCATTGTCCAGCTCTATTAAACCCATTCTTTCTTCACCCTGGTTAAGTCTCAACACTTTGATGCCCTTAACCCTATGTCTGAGCCATGATACGCTTGTCTACTGGTCTAAGACCTGACTGGTGCGTCTCCCCGCCACCTTGTCCTAACGATCCTATCTTGGATTGGGACATGATAGTTTGGGTGATTTTGGCCCAGTGGGCTGTCTGTTCAGTACACACATGAGTCCGTGGTGTCCGCCAGTACAACACAAGACGTCCGTGGCATTCAGTGGCAGTCAATCAGCACACACATGACGTCCGTGGCTGTCTTGTGTGTCAGTGGGTGTCCGTGGGTGGCCAACACACACAGGACCTCGTGCTGTCCGTCAGCACACACAGGACGTCTGTGTGTGTCCGTCAGCATACACAGACCATCCATGTGTGTCCGTCAGCACACACAGGACGTCCGTTTGTGTCATCAGCACACACAGAGACGTCCGTGGCTGTCCATCAGTACAATATCAGCACGCTGGTCCTTGGACTCAGTACGCTGGCCCTTCCCGTGGACTGTTCGGGTGATTTTGCCCACGTTGGCTGTCTGTTCAGTACACACAGGACGTCCGTGGGTGTCCGCCGCACACACAAGACGTCTGTGTGTGTCCGTCAGCACACACAGGACGTGTTCGCTGTCCGTGTGTGTCCATGTGTGTCCGTCAGCACACACAGGACGTCTGTGGCTGTCCATCAGAACACATATCAGCACGTTGGTCCTTTGGACTCAGCACGCTGACCCTTCCTAGACTGTTCGGGTGATTTGGCCCACGTGGGCTGTCTGTTCAGTACACACAGGACGTCTGTGGGTGTCCGCCAGCACACAAGGACGTCCGTGGCTGTCGTTTTGTCTGTCTGTGTCGGCAGCACACACAGGACGTCCGTGGCTGTCCATCAGTACACATATCAGCACGTTGGTCCTTGGACTCAGCACGCTGGCCCTTCCCGTGGACTGTTTGGGTGATTTTGGCCCACGTGGCTGTCTTGTCAGTACACACAGGACGTCCTTGGGTGTCCGCCAGCACACACAGGACGTTGTGGCTGTCTGTGACTGTCCGTCAGCACACACAGGACGTCCGTGGCTGTCTGTGTGTGTCCGTCAGCACACACAGGATGTTCGTGTCTGTCAGTCTGCACACACAAGACGTCTAGTCAGTACACACATGACGTTCGTGTGTGTCTGTCGACCCTTAGGCCTTGAACAAACCTACGTATCTGTACCGTCTCCTCCTCCAACTTCTTACCCACATATCGTCTGAGCCGGTTGAACTTCTCTCGTACTCACGTACTGTCATGCGTCTTTGAGTCAGTCTAGGAACTGAGACTCCAGACGGTCTCAAGCTTCAGCCGGGAAGTATTTGTTGTTGAACTCCACCTCGAAGTCTGAGAACCGCTCAATTGTCCCATTGGTGCGTTTGTCCAGAGCTAACCACCAGTTGTTATGTCGTCACCTTCCAGGAAGTGAACCGCAATGTCCTTCTTGTACTCCTCTGGGCAACGAGTTGAGCTGAAATTCCAAGCTAATCTGCTCCTCCACTCGTCTGCCTCAATGGGATCAGAACTACCAGCAGACTGCTTCGTACCCAGCTTGGAGATGTGAGCTAGAAGGATCAAGTAATCCACTCTCCTACCTGGACGAGCTGGTGGATCGATTTCCATTACCTCAGCTTCGACCGTAGCTCGTGTTCGGCTGTCCTGGCTGCTATTGAGCTACTTGTGCAGCTGCACGAGCTACACCAGCTGCTGTCCCAGCTCTCCTAGCTGGTCTCTGAGTTGCCTGAACCGTGGCCTGAGTTGTGGTGATCTGGCCAACCGATGAGTTCACAAAAGGGTTAAATGACGCGTGAAAGCCAACATCTGAGTGCCCATGGCCTTAACCACATCCATTACCTCGCGAATAGATGGCTCGGCCAACTCCTCCGCCCCATCTCCCGTCCGGTGTCGTCTCTACATGGGAGGAATCACCTTCCTCCTCCCGTCCCTCTTCTTGTTGCTCGCCCAGGTTATCACCTGAACCTCAGTAGGCAGGAACGTCGCTAAGGTTCCCGGTCTCCTCATTAACCCGCCCGTCTGGGTTGGTAACACTGAGTGGGGTTGGCCCCATCTACTATGACCGGTCCCGAACCACCAGCCGCTTCCTTGCCCTTCCGGGACTTAGTCCGCTTAGTTCCCTTAGGCAAAAAGACATAGTGTTAGTCCACGTGTATAAACCTCATCTCATGATTAGAACTAAGCAAAAAAAACATCAAACCAAACAACACAAACAACTGTGAGACCCAGCAACCAGACATGTGGTGAACACATAACCCAAACCAATCCTAGAATCAAGCATGCTCTGATACCAACTTGTAAGACCCGATCCCGGCTCTTAAGCCCAAATATCTGCGGCATTAACCTTTCAATCTAAGTCCGAGTGAACCAAGTTTTAAATCTAATCTTTCTAAATTCAATTCAATTCAACTGAGGTTCAATACAATAAATCTAAAAAAGGAAACATAAGGGGCAAATCATTGTTAAAATATAAACTGAGATTCATACATCATTCTTAGGTTCGTCTGAATATGTTATACACACTTAGTCTAACATAAGTTCACATGTTGCACAATAGGCTATCAGTATTTCACATCTATCTACAATGACCCATTCACCACACATCTTCCCATGGCCTGTCTTCACGCTGCCTTTCCCTTTCATGTTCCATGTCGATCCTGAAACCACACAAGACACAATGCACATTCATAAGGCCGATATCCTAACATCAAGTCTAGATAAGCATGTTCGGCTACTTAGAATCTATAACCTGTCCAAACCAACATACTCAAATAAATTCCCAAGAACTAATTAAAGTTCATGATAATCCTGATAAATCCCAACTAAAGATTCCCATAAACAGTTTCCAACAAACACACTAGAACATCCAAATCCGACCATGAACAGTCGGGCCAAAGGCCAAGGACTTCGATACTGAACCGGCCAGGGCGTTGTTTCCGTGTTCCCTGTATGAACAGAACAAACGAACACAATAATCTGATCGGACAAGCAAATCTAAAGAGATAGAGAGAGTAGATGTAGGCGCATAGCAAACCGGCCACAAGCCTGATCGGATCATCAGCCGGCTAGGGCCGATCGCTTGCCGTCCACACCACTGACCTTAGGCGTTCTTTCCCCAGGTGCCATCTCCTTCTCTTTGTCCTTCTCTCTGTCTCTCTGTCTGGTATCCATCTCCTCAGGCCTTGCTTCCCACAATCTGGTTTCTCCTGGAACAGCCAAGCCTCTCGCCGGTTCTCTCCTTGGATCGCCGGTTCTCTGTTCTCTTTTTGGGGTTTGTCTCTCATGATTTTGGCAGAGATTCCCCTCAAGAATTCTGGATCCAGGGCTCTGTATTTATAGAGAGATGGAGTCGGAACTGCCATGGGGCCGAAGGGGTGGGAGTTGAAACCAAAAAGGTGTCTCTCTCTCCCTTGCAACCGTTCGGCAATAACTGCCCCAACCGGTCCTCAACTGACTCCAACTGCTCCTGTCCCTGTTGGTTCTATATCCTGAAGCGAAGTCCAAGCCCTTTAACTGACCGTCCATACCGTGGCGCACCATCTAACCGCCCCAACCGTCCCGGACATGAACACTCGGCCCAGCTGAGTTGAGCTGACTGCTAGCTGGTCCTAGCTGAGTGAGCTAGTCCTTCTAGCTCCACGAGCTGATGCATACTAACTGAGCCACCATTGAGCTTCCCTGAGCTGCCCAAGCTCGGCCGCTGTCCCTTCCAGCTCCCACATCACTCGTCCAGCTCTATTAAACCCATTCTTTCTTCACCCTGGTTAAGTCTCAACACTTTGATGCCCTTAACCCTATGTCTCAGCCATGATACGCTTGTCTACTGGTCTAATGACCTGACTGGTTCGTCTCCCCGCACCATGGCTCGTCCCAACGATCCTATCTTGGACCGGGGACATGACAGTTTGGGTGATTTTGGCCCAAGTGGGCTGTCTGTTCAGTACACACATGATGTCCGTGGGTGTCCGCCAGTACACACAGGACGTCCGTGGCATTCAGTGGCTGTCCATCAGCACAAATATGACGTCTGTGGATGTCCGTGTGTGTCCGTGGGTGTCCGCCAACACACACAGGACATCCGTGGCTGTCCGTCAACACACACAGGACGTCCGTGTGTGTCCGTCAGCATACACAGGACATCCGTGTGTCCGTCAGCACACACAGGACATCCGTGTGTGTCCGTGTGTGTCCGTCAGCACAAACAGGACGTCAGTGGCTGTCCATCAGTACTTATATCTGCACGCTGGTCCTTGGACTCAGCACGCTGGCCCTTCCCGTGGACTGTTCTTGTTATTTTGGCCCACGTTGGCTGTCTATTCAGTACACACAGGACGTCCGTGGGTGTCCACCAGCACTCACAGAACATCTGTGTGTGTCCGTCAGCACACACAGGACGTCCGTGGCTGACCGTGTGTGTCCATGTGTGTCTGTCAGCACACACAGGACGTCCGTGGCTGTCCATCAGTACACATATCAGCACGTTGGTCCTTGGACTCAGTACGCTGACCCTTCCCCTAGACTGTTCGGGTGATTTTGGCCCACGTGGGCTGCCTGTTCAGTACGTCTGCCAGCACACACAGGACGTCCGTGGCTGTTTGTCTGCACACAAGACGTCTGTGTCTGTCCGTGTGTGTCCTTGGGTGTCCGGCAGCACACACAGGACGTCCGTGGCTGTCCGTCAGCACACACAGGACGTCTGTGGCTGTCCGTCAGCACACACAGGACGTCCGTGTGTGTCCGTCAGCACACAGGACGTCCGTTTGTGACAGTGTGTGTCCGTGTGTGTCCGTCAGCACACATAGGACGTCTGTGGCTGTCCATCAGTACACTTATCAGCACGCTGGTCCATGGACTCAACACGCTGGCCCTTCCCGTGGACTGTTTGGGTGCTTTTGGTCCACTTGGGCTGTCTGTTCAGGACACACAGGACGTCCGTGGGTATCCGCCAGCACACACAGGACGTCCGTGGCTGTCAGTGGCTGTCCCTCAGCACACACAAGACATCCGTGGCTGTCCGTGTGTGTCAGTGTGTGTCCGTTTGCACACACATGACGTCCGTGGTTGTCCATCAGTAGACATATCAGCACACTGGCCCTTCCCGTGGACTGTTCGGGTGATTTTGGCCCACGTGGGCTGTATGTTCAGTATACACAGGACGTCTGTGGGTGTCCATCAGCACACACAGGACGTCCGTGTGTGTCCGTCAGCACACACAGGACGTCTGTGGCTGTCCGTGTGTGTCCGTCAGCACACACAGGACGTCCGTGGTTGTCCATTAGTACACATATCAGCACGTTGGTCCTTAGACTCAGCACGCTGACCCTTCCATGGACAGTTCGGGTGATTTTTGCCTACGTGGGCTGTCTGTTCAGTACACACAGGACGTCTGTGGGTGTCCGCCAGCACACACAGGACATCCGTGGCTGTCCGTGTGTGTCCGTCTGTGTCCATCAGCACACAAAGGACGTCTGTGGCTGTCCATCAGTGCACATATCAGCACGTTGGTCCTTGGACTCATCACACTGGTCCTTCCCGTGGACTGTTTGGGTGATTTTGGCCCAAGTGGGCTGTCTGTTCAGTACACACAGGACGTCCGTGGGTGTCCGCCAGCACACACATGACGTCCGTGGCTGTCCGTGTGTGTATGTGTGTGTCTGGCAGCACACACAGGACATCCGTGTGTGTCCGTCTTCACACATAGGACGTCCGTGGCTGTCCGTGTGTGTCCATGTGTGTCCGCCAGCACATACAGGACGTCCATGGCTGTCCGCGGCTGTCCGTCAGCACACACAGGACATCTGTGGCTGTCCCTCAGCACACACAGGACGTCTGTGGCTGTCCATGTGTGTCTGTGTGTGTCTGTCTGTGTCCGTCAGCACGCACAGGACCTCCGTGGCTGTCCATCAGTACACATATCAGCACGTTGGTCCTTGGACTCAGCACGCTGGCCCTTCCTGTGGACTGTTTGGGTAATTTTTGCCCACGTGGGCTGTCTGTTCAGTACACACTAGACGTCCGTGGGTGTCCGCCAGCACACACAGGACGTCCGTGGCTGTCTGTCAGCACACAGGACGTCTGTGTGTGTCCGTGTGTGTCCCTGGGTGTCCGGCAGCACACACAGGACGTCCGCGGCTGTCCGTCAGCACACACAGGACGTCCGTGTGTGTCCGTCAGCACACAGGACGTCCGTGCGTGACAGTGTGTGTCAGTGTGTGTCCGTCAGCACACACAGGACGTCTGTGGCTGTCCATCAGTACACATTTCAGCACGCTGGTCCTTGGACTCAGCACGCTGGCCCTTCCCGTGGACTGTTTGGGTGATTTTGGTCCATGTGGGCTGTCTGTTCAGTACACACAGGACGTCTGTGGGTATCCGCCAGCACACACAGGACGTCCGTGGCTGTCAGTGGCTGTCCGTCAGCACACACAAGACGTCAGTGGCTGTCCGTGTGTGTCAGTGTGTGTCCGTTTGCACACACAGGATGTCTGTGGCTGTCCATCAGTAGACATATCAGCACGCTGGTCCTTGGACTCAGCACGCTGGCCCTTCCCGTGGACTGTTCGGGTGATTTAAGCCCAAGTGGGCTGTATGTTCAGTACACAGAGGACGTCTCTGGGTCTCCGCCAGCACACACAGGACGTCTGTGGCTGTCCGTGTGTTTATGTGTGTGTCCGTCTGTGTCCGTCAGCACACACAGGACGTCTGTGGCTGTCCATCAGTACACATATCAGCACGTTGGTCCTTGGACTCAGCACGCTGGCCCTTCAGGTGGACTGTGTAAGACCCGATCCCGGCCGACTAGGCCGCGGTCGATGCCTCACGTCGCTCGGTCCATACACTGACCGAACCTCTCAAAATTTTGCCCCTTATCAATATTATCGCCCATAGGCGAGGGCTAACTTAGACCTTAGCTTAAGACTACCTTAGTCATTCCCTAGCTTAGATCATTTCAACTCATATGCAGCGGATATTCTCTACTTAACCATTGGTCTACAGCCAATAGAATACTTGTCTGGTCGAATCACCTCGGCTAATGGTTAGTATACTCAACTACCAGCTAGCTCCAAGGTCTGTCCCGAACCCAAATCAAGGCATACAAATCTGAGGTTCCATTCCCCTAAACATTCTATCTAGATCTATGGAACATTGGTAGATCATACCTTTGCCACTTCCACGGAGCTTGTTAGCTCATCGGCCCAGCTACTCTAGCTGAATGAACTCATAGACCAGCTGATCGAGCTGTCACACTCGAACTGAGCTAGGACCGAGCTATGGCCAGCTGCCATATACTGCGTCCAGCTCCTTTACACACACAAAACAACTCCCTTAGGTACTTAGTCATTCAGCCAACCATCCCCACAGACATAAGTAACCCTTGAGAAGTCTTCAAACAGCTAAGGACATGCATCTGGCCCTTACCGGCTCATGCACTGTCCCACATCCTTTTGCCTTATCAACTTATGATACCAAGTGCAGCTCATTGACTAACAATGCCCATCATATCCTGAGTCAATCAACCAACCACCCCACATGACCCAGAGCTGATGAGTCTTCACACGTACCTAACCAGCCATGGATCCATGTCCCAACGAAGCCGATCAGCCCTCCTCTTACCACCGTTGCATCCTTTGATCAATCAGATCAGACACCTTGATCCATCATCTATGGATCAGGTCGTCCATCCTTACCCATGATCAGATCACACACGGCCTTCCTTGAATAATAACACCCAAGCTCAGTACTTATGGTTCACGCCATCAAGTACTAGCTATACTCTTATTCATGGCTTGCTGCTGGTTCCAAACATATTGGACCTTGCAATCCACATGGTTCCTCTAATACCAGGAACCCGCATGTGTCTCTTCCTGAGTCGGATTAATGGTTCACACATGACCAAACCCAACACAACTCCATCAGATAAGCTTCAATATGCTCTCAGGTACAAAAATGACCTCTTCCAAATATGCTCCAAAAACTAATTAAAATTCAAGATAATTCATGATAATTCCCAACTAAGAGAATGCCATAATCAGAATTTGCAGAACCGGCCTCGATCCTATAGATCTCGGCCAAAATCAGCCAAACCGGCCAAAACTGGACATCATCAAATCAATTCCTAAAAATTGATTAAAATACGTGAAAACTCATGATAATTCATAACTAAGAGATTCCCATAATCAGATTCCAAAGAATCGACCCAGACCATATAGATCCTGATCATGAACAGCCCGGCCAAGGCCATGGGCACCATTCCTGAACCGGCCAAGGCCTTGGTTCAGTGCCATCAGGCCTGATCCAACAGACTACACCATAAACATTCCTAATATATATAGTCCTCAAGGACGTGCCATACTTGGCCATGATCAATTCCACAGTCAACAGAATTGTAATTCAAAGGTAATCATAAAACCGGTTACCTTATACATGATCTGATTAGATCATGTGCCTTTCCTTATTATGTTCGGCCATGCTCCTCCAGTGCACGCAACTATCAACCCTTATCACATACCTCCTGTATTGATAAGATCCATTCATGGGTCGCACCCCTGATCCCTTCCATGGAACTTCCATGAAACCAGTTTCTACATTGCATCCACCTTCAAGGCTATTCATGCCTTCTCCCTTCTCTCCTGGGTGTTTGCGTGTGTTCCCAAGATGCAGAGGAAGCCTAGGACGTGTTCATCAGTGGTGAAAACCTACCACAGGGTCGTTCATAACTCCCCTTGCACTTCCATGAAACTGCCTTTCTACACACATCTGCCCTTAAGGCTGTCTTGGCCTTTAGGAATGAATTCGGGTCATCTACCTTCTCTCCTCACCATTTGCGTGTGTTCTCAGGCCCTGGAGGATGCATTGGGTGATAACATCACGGATCAAAAGCCACCAGAAAGACGTTCATAACTTTCCCCCTTGATCTCTCCCAAAACTGCCTCTTTATGGCCTTCACACCACCATGGGTCTTGGATTGGGAATCCGACCAACTCTCTGTCTTTTCTCTGTGTTTCTTTGTGTTTCAGGGTGTAGGAGGAAGCCCTGGCGTGCCTGAAAGGCACGGACTTGCCTTCCTTATATAGGAGAAGGGGTGGTTACTTCTTAACCATTGCATCCCTTCGGTATCATTTCTGGCCATTGATTTAATCAATGGTACAGATTGCACCCTTTCGCCTATGGCAGTTACCACACGCCCTGGAACTGCCAAACCACTCCTGGACATGTCCAAAACTATCACACACGGAATGCCCATGCCCCTGGCTCAATCCCAAGAGCCCACCAGCCCATCGGCACACACGGGTCACCCACATGGCCCGGCCACTGTCCAGACCCGGCCCAACTGCCCAAGACCTGAACACTCAGTCCAGCTGAGTTGAGCTGATCCCCAGCTGATACCGCTGAGTGAGCTAGACCATCCAGCTCAGGGAGCTGACCTACACTTCAGTGAGCTACACCGAGCTGCACTACACTTCACCTAGCTGGTCGAGCTTGCTTACTGCATCGCCCAGCTATTATACACTGTGTTTAGCTTGCTTCCTTTATCTTCTTCAATCCTTCTAAGTCCCTTGGTCAATTTCCAGACCTAGACTTAGTTTTCCCATGATCCATTCTGATCACTCACTTCATCGAGCTTCACCTGGATCTCGTCCAGCTACCAGCTCGCTTGTCCAGCTCCTTTGAGCTTGCATCTGCCTTATTTTGGTTAGGTTCCAGCTTCCTGATTCCCTTAACCACGTTTTGGACCATGACACGCTTGTCTTTAGGTCATGTGACCTGACTGGTGCATCTCCTCGCACTAAGGTCTGTCCGGACGGTCCTATCCAGGATCGGGGATGCTACAAGTCTCCCCCACTTAGAATGGATTCGTCCTCGAATCCGGTGGTGCTGACGCCCTACCCCAAGACCAAGGTTCCAATCAAACTTTTTGCATCCGGAACATGGAGCATGCTTGTTTGGTTCTTCCAAACAAATTCATCGCATCTCCCTCCTTGTTCCTTCTCACTGATCACGTCTTGATCATCATATATACATGTCTCCCCCACTTGATAGAGATTTAACCCAAAATCTTATCAAGTGGTCCATCAAGCACCCATACAAGGACATGACTTGTGTCACTGACCCAACTCTCCAAGTTGCAGTCCTTGTAGACACCAAGTCCATATTTCTCTTTAGAATGTCGTCTACTCTAGACTTCATTATTTTTCAGATCTTAGTCCACGACTAGATAAAATTCGGTCCCTAGGAACATACTGCGTACTCATGTCTTAGTAGATTCAACCAATCTCTAAGCCACTCGATGCACCAGCCAAGTCTTAGCGAACATGTTCCAATCTTTAGGCTGATAACTCTACCATGAGTCCTAACAGATTGTTTTGTTCCCTTAAGTCCTTTCCAGACAATAAGGTTTATGATTCCAGCCACCAATTACTGGATAATTCCTTAACCGGCCACAGCCTCTCCCAGCTTGGCCATATTGCGATCTTAGTCCCTACAAGACTAAACCGCCTCAACTTGACTTCTGTCCAAACCGGACTTTGTCATATTTCGATCCTGGTCCATTTAGGACGTGATCATATTCCAGTCCTGGTCCACTCAGGGACTCGACCGTTACACCCCGACCATAGGTCCATCTCCGAGTAGGTCGTGTCCTGATCCTCATCCTTTGCCGGACTTGATCATATTGCGGTTCTGGTCCACTCCAGGACTCAACCGTGCACCCCAACCATAGGTCAATCTCCGACTTGGTTGTTGCTGCGATCCTCATCCCTCACTGGACTTGATCGACTTCAGCTCAGCCATCTCGGCAGGAGCCATACAATAGGGACTTTTGGACATTGGGGCCATCCCTGGTTCCAGTTCTGCTATGTTTGGATCAGCCCTATCAGGGGGAATGCCCTGTAGCATCCGAAACACGTCCTCGAACTCACTGACCAGCGGAATCCCGTCCTGGTCACCAGCCCCTTCAACCTCCTTAGTGGCGATTGTGGCCAGTAAGGCTCACAACCCTTCTCAAGCATCCTTTCCACTTGGATTGCTGATATCACTAAGCATCCAGAGGTCGGTCAAATAATTTGGAACCTGATCGGGGGTCCACACCCACTCCCAAACTGCACTCAGCCACGGTGACAGTCCAAGGTGGCTCGATTCTTTCCAACCCAGTCCATGCCTAATATCACTTTGTGACTCTTTAGGAGGACACCACCATATCATAGTCCATCCTGACTATATCCCATTTGGACTCGTCCGAGTAAGCCAACCCTGGTCCTTCTTTGGACTCGATTGCATACCGAACCTGGTCCACTCCCCACAACATTTGGTACCTAGTTGAGTAGGATCTCGGTTTGATAACACATTTGGAAAACATCCCATACCATTCTCCAAAATGTCACACTTCAGTGAACGTCCCATACCATTCACAAGAGTGTTTAAAATATACCTCAATCCTCATCATACTAAGATACATAACATCATGTTCTTTCTGTGGTCCAATTCCTCTTGGAATTGATCCATTCCATTCAACTGATCTAAGGAATCCTACATTGACTTACACTGAGTCCAAGCTGATCCATCTGATCACAAGTCCACTCATGTACTAGCCATGTATCGTCTCCCTTAGACCAATATGAACACCGCATATGCTCACTTGTTTAGAACGGCCACCAGAGAATAACACTAACCTCCAAGAGAGTGCTGCACGTTTCTTTCAACCTAAGCCACTCCCTGGTCAATGTTACTTCCCTTATCCTGGTCGTCCATACAAAGATCTTGCATTGCGTCCATCATCCAATACGTCTATTACCTCCAAATAACTAGATAACTAACCTTTCGGTTTCAGGGTCTTGCCTTTGGAGAGTTCATCTTGGAACTTCCCCGTTCACAAGCATGAAACCCAAACTTACCTCAACTCTCACTTGGCTCACCACAGCTAAGGTTCCATAGTCACTTCAGTTTTCAGAAATAATTTTGATTTGGGACATAATGTCTTTGAGCAGTGAGTTGAGCTGAAGTTGTGAACCAACCGGCTCCTCTACTCATCTGCCTCAATAAGATTCATACTACCTGAGAAATGCTTAGTTCTCATTTGAGCTATGTGCTCCAGAAACACTCAGGTAGTCCACCTTTCGAGATGCCCTAGCTGGTGGATCTATCTCGACCACCTCAGCTACTGGCACAACTCGACCATTAGCTGTCGGAGCAGCTATCTGATCAAACGGTTAGTCTTCCCATCGTTTACAACAATGTTCGGATCAAACCGGTTCCCTGCTCTTGTTCCAGCTGCAACTCAGTTCATCTTACTCAAACCTCAGTAGGGTCGAGCTGACCGTTAGGCAATCCACCTCCCTTGTTAACCTTCTCCAACTGAGTCGGCAACAAAACTGGCGGATTAACCCCATCAGCATCCACTTGTCTAGATGTGTGGGTGAACAACCACAACCAAAACATCCTAGTATCAAGCATGCTCTGATACCAACTTGTAAGACCCGATCCCGGCCGAGTAGGCCGCGGTCGATGCCTCACGTCGCTCGGTCCATACACTGACCGAACCTCTCAAAATTTTGCCCTTTATCTATATTATTACCCATAGGCGAGGGCTAACTTAGACCTTAGCTTAAGGCTACCTTAGTCATTCCCTAGCTTAGATCATTTCAACTCATACGCAGCGGATATTCTCTACTTAACCATTGGTCTACAGCCAATAGAATACTTGTCTGGTCGAATCACCTCGGCTAATGGTTAGTATACTCAACTACCAGCTAGCTCCAAGGTCTGTCCCGAACCCAAATCAAGGCATACAAATCTGAGGTTCCATTCCCCTAACCATTCTATCTAGATCTATGGAACATTGCTAGATCATACCTTTGCGACATCCACGGAGCTTGTTAGCTCATCGGCCCAGCTACTCTAGCTGAATGAACTCATAGACCAGCTGATCCAGCTGTCACACTCGAACTGAGCTAGGACCGAGCTATGGCCAGCTGCCATATACTGCGTCCAGCTCCTTTACACACAAAAAACAACTCCCTTAGGTACATAGTCATTCAGCCAACCATCCCCACAGACATAAGTAACCCTTGAGAAGTCTTCAAACAGCTAAGGACATGCATCTGGCCCTTACCGGCTCATGCACTGTCCCACATCCTTTTGCCTTAGCAACTTATGATACCAAGTCCAGCTCATGGACTAACAATGCCCATCAGATCCTGAGTCAATCAACCAACCACCCCACATGACCCAGAGCTGATGAGTCTTCACACGTACCTAACCAGCCATGGAACCATGTCCCAACAAAGCCGATCAGCCCTCCTCTTACCACTGGTGCATCCTTTGATCAATCAGATCAGACACCTTGATCCATCATCTATGGATCAGGTCGTCCATCCTTACCCATGATCAGATCACACACGGCCTTCCTTGAATAATAACACCCAAGCTCAGTACTTATGGTTCACGCCATCAAGTACTAGCTATACTCTTATTCATGGCTTGCTGCTGGTTCCAAACATATTGGACCTTGCAATCCACATGGTTCCTCTAATACCAGGACCCCCATGTGTCTCTTCCATGAGTCCGATTAATGGTTCACACATGACCAAACCCAACACAACTCCATCAGATAAGCATCAATATGCTCTCAGGTACAAAAATGACCTCTTCCAAATATGCTCCAAAAACTAATTAAAATTCATGATAATTCATGATAATTCCCAACTAAGAGAATGCCATAATCAGAATTTGCAGAACCGGCCTCGATCCTATAGATCTCGGTCAAAATCAGCCAAACCGGCCAAAACTGGACATCATCAAATCAATTCCTAAAAATTGATTAAAATACATGAAAACTCATGATAATTCATAACTAAGAGATTCCCATAATCAGATTCCAAAGAATCGACCCAGACCATATAGATCCTGATCATGAACAGCCCGGCCAAGGCCATGGGCACCATTCCTGAACCGGCCAAGGCCTTGGTTCAGTGCCATCAGGCCTGATCCAACAGACTACACCATAAACATTCCTAATATATATAGTCCTCAAGGACGTGCCATACTTGGCCATGATCAATTCCACAGTCAACAGAATTGTAATTCAAAGGTAATCATAAAACCGGTTACCTTATACATGATCTGATTAGATCATGTGCCTTTCCTTATTATGTTCGGCCATGCTCCTCCAGTGCACGCAACTATCAACCCTTATCACATACCTCCTGTATTGATAAGATCCATTCACGGGTCGCACCCCTGATCCCTTCCATGGATTTCCATGAAACCAGTTTCTACACTGCATCCACCTTCAAGGCTATTCATGCCATTGTGAGTGAAGTCCGGCCTTCTCCCTTCTCTCCTGGGTGTTTGCGTGTGTTCCCAAGATGCAGAGGAAGCCTAGGACGTGTTCATCAGTGGTGAAAACCTACCACAGGGTCGTTCATAACTCCCCTTGCACTTCCATGAAACTGCCTTTCTACACACATCTGCCCTTAAGGCTGTCTTGGCCTTTAGGAATGAATTCGGGTCATCTACCTTCTCTCCTCACCATTTGCGTGTGTTCTCAGGCCCTGGAGGATGCGTTGGGTGATAACATCACGGATCAAAAGCCACCAGAAAGTCGTTCATAACTTTCCCCCTCGATCTCTCCCAAAACTGCCTCTTTATGGCCATCACACCACCATGGGTCTTGGATTGGGAATCCGACCAACTCTCTGTCTTTTCTCTGTGTTTCTTTGTGTTTCAGGGTTTAGGAGGAAGCCCTGGCGTGCCTGCAAAGGCACGGACTTGCCTTCCTTATATAGGAGAAGGGGTGGTTACTTCTTAACCATTGCATCCCTTCGGTATCATTTCTGGCCATTGATTTAATCAATGGTACAGATTGCACCCTTTCGCCTATGGCAGTTACCACACGCCGTGGAACTGCCAAACCACTCCTGGACATGTCCAAAACTATCCCACACGGACTGCCCATGCCCCTGGCTCAATCCCAAGAGCCCACCAGCCCATCGGCACACACGGGTCACCCACATGGCCCGGCCACTGTCCAGACCCGGCCCAACTGCCCAAGACCTGAACACTCAGTCCAGCTGAGTTGGCTGATCCCCAGCTGATATCGCTGAGTGAGCTAGACCATCCAGCTCAGGGAGCTGACCTACACTTCAGTGAGCTACACCGAGCGGCACTACACTTCACCTAGCTGGTCGAGCTTGCTTACTGCATCGCCCAGCTGCTATACACTGTGTCCAGCTTGCTTCCTTTATCTTCTTCAATCCTTCTAAGTCCCTTGGTCAATTTCCAGACCTAGAATTAGTTTTCCCATGATCCATTCTGATCACTCACTTCATCGAGCTTCACCTGGATCTCGTCCAGCTCCTTTGAGCTTGCATCTGCCTTATTTTGGTTAGGTTCCAGCTTCCTGATTCCCTTAACCACGTTTTGGACCATGACACGCTTGTCTTTAGGTCATGTGACCTGACTGGTGCATCTCCTCGCACTAAGGTCTGTCCGGACGGTCCTATCCAGGATCGGGGATGCTACAGACTGTTTGAGTGATTTTGGCCCACGTGGGCTGTCTGTTCAGTACACACATGACGTCCGTGGGTGTCCGCCAGCACACACATGACGTCCGTGGCAGTCTGTGGCTGTCCATCAGCACACAGGATGTCTGTGACTGTCCGCGTGTGTCCGTGTGTGTTTGTGTGTGTCTGTGTGTGTCCGTCAGCACACACAGGACATCAGTGGGTGTTCGTCAGCACACACAGGACATTAGTGTGTGTCTGTCAGCACACATAGGAAGTCCGTGGCTGTCCGTGTGTGTCCATGTGTGTCCGTCAGCACACACAGGACGTCCGTGGCTGTCCATCAGTACACATATCAGCACGTTGGTCCTTGGACTCAGCATGCTGGCCCTTCCCGTGGACTGTTTGGGTGATTTTGGCCACGTGGGCTGTCTGTTCAGTACACACAGGACGTCCATGGGTGTCCGCCAGCACACACAGGATGTCCGTGGCTGTCTGTGGCTGTCCGTCAGCACACACAAGACGTCTGTGGCTGTCCGTGTGTGTCCTTGTGGGTCTGTGTGTGTGCGTCTGTGTCCGTCACCACACATAGGACGTCCGTCGCTGTCCTTCAGTACACATATCAGCACGTTGGTCCTTGGACTCAGAACGCTGGCCCTTCCCGTGGACTGTTTGGGTTATTTTGGCCCATGGGGGCTGTCTGTTCAGCACACACAGGACATCCGTGGGTGTCCGTCAGCACACACAGGACATTCGTGTGTGTCTGTCAGCACACATAGGACGTCCGTGGCTGTCCGTGTGTCTCCGTGTGTGTCCGTCAGCACACACAGGACGTCCGTGGTTGTCCATCAGTACACATATCAGCACGTTGGTCCTTGGACTCAGCACGCTGGCCAATCCCGTGGACTGTTTGGGTGATTTTGGCCCACTTGGGCTGTCTGTTCAGTACACACAGGATGTCCGTGGGTGTCCGCCAACACTCACAGGACGTCCGTGGCTATCTGTGGCTGTCCGTCAGCACACATAGGACGTATGTGGCTGTCTGTGTGTGTCCATCAGCACACACAGCACGTCCGTGGCTGTCCATCTGTACACATATCAGCATGCTGGTTCTTGGACTCAGCACGCTGGCCCTTCCCTTGGACTGTTTGGGTGATTTTGGTCCTTGTGGGCTGTCTGTTCAGTACACACAGGACGTCTATGGGTGTCCGTTAGCACACACAGGACGTTCGTGTGTGTCCGTCAGCACACATAGGACGTCCATGTGTGTTCGTGTGTGTCCGTGTGTGTCCGTCAGCACACATAGGACGTATGTGGCTGTCCATCAGTATACATATCAGCACGTTGGTCCTTGGACTCAGCACGTCGGTCCTTGGACTCAGCACGCTGGCCCTTCCTGTGGACTGTTTGGGTGATTTTGGCCCACATGGGATGTCTTTTCAGTACACACAGGACGTCCGTGGGTGTCCGCCAGCACACATGTGGGAACCGAAATTCACACTGCCGATTTCCGTTTAAATAAGGAAACTAAGAAAACCCTAGTTTCCCAGAGGACCCGGATATCTGTTAATTACCACACGTCAAGCAATCAGAACACGAGAATAACAACGATAAAAATAAGAAATCGAAAAGAGAGCAAAGTAGATCTTATTCCGAATCTGCGTATGAGCGTTACAACAAGGTATAAGCCTGGGCTCGAGAGCTGTCGGCGAGAATCCTAGTTCTAGCAACCCTAAGATGGCTAAACCTAATTGAGTCGCAGCTCGAAATAACAAAAACGGAAAGTTGCCTAAATCGCTCTAAGTGCTAAGTTTGCTCTGAAAAAGTTCTCCCTTCTGCTCCTCGCCTAGGACTCCTTATATACTAGCTCCAAGGTCGGTTTACGCTTTTACTTTTCTGCCCTTAAGCCGTCATAGCCAAAAATGGAGATATTCCGTTTTTCCCGATCTTCACAATTATCTCCAAAACTTCCGTATTTATCCGCGGAAACTTGACATTTATCCTTCCTCGTGGGCCAAGCGTGAACCATGCTGTGGTTCACGGGCTTTTAGTTAGGACAAATCGTAGGATGGGCCTTGAGTCGTGTTTTAGGTCCCTTTGGGCCGTCTTCCGACTCGACACGTTTACTACGAGTTTTCCGCGGTTTCGGATCCGTGAAGTTTGATCGGTGAATTAGAATAGCGGGAAACATGGATTGAGCTTGCTACGGTCTTCGGGAGATAGTATTCGAAGGTTTGACGAGAATGTAAGGACTGGTGTCGTATCGATGTTCGGAAAGGTTCAATCGCTACACCGCGACCGAATTTTGACTCGAGCCCGGTCGCTACGTAGCGACCGAGCGGGAGGAGTGCTCGGTCGCTACGTAGCGACCGAGCTTTGGCTTGAGCTCGGTCGCTACGTAGCGACCGAGCGGGACGATCGCTCGGTCGCTACGTAGCGACCGAGCTTTGGCTCGAGCTCGGTCGTTACGTAGCGACCGAGCAGGACGATCGCTCGGTCGCTACGTAGCGACCGAGCGGGACGATCGCTCGGTCGCTACGTAGCGACCGAGCTTGGCTGAGCTCGGTCGCTACGTAGCGACCGAGCGGGACGATCGCTCGGTCGCTACGTAGCGACCGAGCTTTGGCTCGAGCTCGGTCGCTACGTAGCGACCGAGCGGGACGATCGCTCGGTCGCTACGTAGCGACCGAGCGGGACGGACGTTCGGTCGCTGCGTAACGACCTGTTTCGAGCTTTCGTCGGATATCTCGATTCTTTCTTCCGCGAAGCTTTTTCGTAAGGAAGAATCTATTTCGAAAAGTACTCTTCGGAGAAACTCTTATTTTCTTCTTCGGACGTTTTGAATGTTAAATTTGTCGTAACCGTTTTTGACCCCAACAGTTAGCCCCCCAGCCCGTTAGAGTTGTGACTCTAGCGGGCGGATAGATGACTTTGACAAGGTTGAGCGTATTGGACGAAATTTACATTTAAAACTCCGCGAAATAAAAGTTGTCGAGGCGATGTTCCGAACCCATACTTCTATAAGTAGTGAGCTCTTGTCATTCATTTTCTTCACACCTTTCCTTCTTCATTTCTTCAAAAACCTCTCTAGCTTCATAACTTTCCTTTCAACATGTCTTCCTCCCAAGGTGATAAGAAGGATTCCGACGTCGAGATGAGTGAGGCCACTTCTCCGGCTCCGGTTCCAACTTCTCCGGCGGAAGTGCCGGCTTGTGTTGCCGGTCATCTTTCTTTCCGAGAGAAACTAGTTCGTCGCCAAGCCGAGAAAGGATTGGCTCAGACTGGCTCCGAGTTTCCGTCTTCCTCCGAGCAGGTCGTTGCCCCGTGTCATGGGACCGATATCGCGGCTCCTCTCCCGCAAGTCCTACCTGCGGGATCTTCCACGACTCCGATCCTTGTCGAGGACAAAGAAAAGGCCGCTGACTCTATGCCTCCGCCTCCGGCCAGAAAAGAAATCGTTCTGGCATTGCGTGCTCCTAGCGCTGTCCAGGTTACTCAGCCTAAGAGTCGGAAGAGGAAACTGGCCAAGAGCGGTGACGGGGAGACTTCGCAGCGAGGTGGGTCGAGCCTAGCATCGGGACTTCGTGGAAAGGTTTGTTTCTTGTTTGAATTCTCGATCGTCTTTCGTGCATTCTCTTTACGGACTTAATCTTAGGAGTTTTTACCGTTCGCAGTTCATATCGTTGATTGATGGGATGATCAGCGAATGTGGCTCTGGGACCAGTCGTCTTTCCGGGGAGTTGGTGGAGCTTCAGGGGAGATGGTCCGAAACCGAGGCTATGTTGACGGCTGTCGAGGATTCTCACTCTGCGAAAGTGTCGAAGCTCGAGGTTACGATAGGAGAGCTTGAGAGGGACCTCGGGAAGACGGCGAGTTCCTTGCTTAAAGAAAAGAAGGCCAGGAAGGCCAAATCCTCGGAGGTGCGTCGATCCTGGCTCTTAAGCCCAAACTGATCTGCGGCATTAACCTTTCAATCTAAGTCCGAGTGAACCAAGTTTTAAATCTAATCTTTATAAATTCAATTCAATTCAACTGAGGTTCAATACAATAAATCTAAACAAGGAAACATAAGGGGCAAATAAATTGTATAAATATAAACTGAGATTCAAACATCATTCTTAGGTTCGTCTGAATAAGTTATACACACTTAGTCTAACATAAGTTCACATGTTGCACAATAGGCTATCAGTATTTCACATCTAGCTACAATGACCCATTCACCACACATCTTCCCATGGCCTGAGTCTTCACGGTGCCTTTCCCTTACCATGTTCCATGTCCGACCCTGAAACCACACAAGACACAATGCACATTCATAAGGCCGATATCCTAACATCAAGTCTAGATAAGCATGGTTCAGCTACTTAGAATCTATAACCTGTCCAAACCAACATACTCAAATAAATTCCCAAAAACTAATTAAAATTCATGATAATCCCTGATAAATTCAAACTAAGAGATTCCCATAAACAGTTTCCAACGAAACACACTAGAACATCCAAATCCGACAATGAACAGTCCGGCCAAAAGCCAAGGACTTGGATACTGAACCGGCCAGGGCGTTGGTTCTGTGTTCCCTGTATGAACAGAACAAACAAACACAATAATCTGATCGGACAAGCAAATCTAAAGAGATAGAGAGAGTAGATGTAGGCGCATAGCAAACCGGCCACAAGCCCGATCGGATCATCAGCCGGCTAGGGCCGATCGCTTGCCGTCCACACCACTGACCTTAGGCGTTCTTTCCCCAGGCGCCATCTCCTTCTATTTGTCCTTCTCTCTGTCTCTCTGTCTGGTATCCATCTCCTCAGGCCTTGCTTCCCACAATCTGGTTTCTCCTGGAACAGCCAAGCCTCTCGCCGGTTCTCTCCTTGGATCGCCGGTTCTCTCTTCTCCTTTTGGGGTTTGTCTCTCACGATTTTGGCAGAGGTTCCCTCAAGAATTCTGTGTCAAATTCTGGATCCAGGGCTCTGTATTTATAGAGAGAGGGAGTCGGAACTGCCATGGGGCCGAAGGGGTGGGAGTTGTAACCAAAAAGGTGTCTCTCTCTCCCTTGCAACCGTTCGGCAATAACTGCCTCCAACTGCTCCTGTCCCTGTCGGTTCTCTATCCGAAGCCAAGGCCAAGCCCTTTAACTGACCGTCCATATCGTGGCTGCACCATCTAACCAAACCACCATAACCATCCTTGTAACCGCCCCAACCGTCCCGGACATGAACACTCGGCCCAGCTAAGTTGAGCTGACTGCTAGCTGGTCCCAGCTGAGTGAGCTAGTCCTTCTAGCTCCACGAGCTGATGCATTCTAACTGAGCCAACATTGAGCTTCCTTGAGCTGCCAAAGCTCGGCCGCTGTCCTGTCCAGCTCCCACATCACTCGTCCAGCTCTATTAAACCCATTCTTTCTTCACCCTGGTTAAGTCTCAACACTTTGATGCCCTTAACCCTATGTCTGAGCCATGATACGCTTGTCTACTGGTCTAATGACCTGACTGGTGCGTCTCCCCGCACCATGGCTCGTCCTAACGATCCTATCTTGGATTGGGGACATGATAGTTTGGGTGATTTTGGCCCAAGTGGGCTGTCTGTTCAGTACACACATGACGTCCGTGGGTGTCCGCCAGTACACACAAGACGTCCGTGGCATTCAGTGGCAGTCCATCAGCACACACATGACGTCCGTGGCTGTCCGTGTGTGTCAGTGGGTGTCCGTGGGTGTCCGCCAACACACACAGGACATCCGTGGCTGTCCGTCAGCACACACAGGACGTCTGTGTGTCCGTCAGCATACACAGGACATCCATGTGTGTCCATCAGCACACACAGGACGTCCGTGTGTGTCCATCAGCACACACAGGACGTCCGTGGCTGTCCATCAGTACACATATCAGCACGCTGGTCCTTGGACTCAGTACGCTGGCCCTTCCCGTGGACTGTTCGGGTGATTTTGGCCCACGTTGGCTGTCTGTTCAGTACACACAGGACGTCCGTGGGTGTCCGCCAGCACACACAAGACGTCTGTGTGTGTCCGTCAGCACACACAGGACGTTCGTGGCTGTCCGTGTGTGTCCATGTGTGTCTGTCAGCACACACAGGACGTCTGTGGCTGTCCATCAGTACACATATCAGCACGTTGGTCCTTGGACTCAGAACGCTGACCCTTCCCCTAGACTGTTCGGGTGATTTTGGCCCACGTGGGCTGTCTGTTCAGTACACACAGGACGTCTGTGGGTGTCCGCCAGCACACACAGGACGTCCATGGCTGTCCGTGTTTGTCTGTCTGTGTCCGGCAGCACACACAGGACGTCCGTGGCTGTCCATCAGTACACATATCAGCACGTTGGTCCTTGGACTCAGCACGCTGGCCCTTCCCGTGGACTGTTTGGGTGATTTTGGCCCACGTGGGCTGTCTTGTCAGTACACACAGGATGTCCGTGGGTGTCCGCCAGCAAACACAGGACTTCCGTGGCTGACCGTGGCTGTCCATCATCACACATAGGACGTCTGTGGCTGTCCGTGTTTGTCCGTGTGTGTCCGTCAGCACACACATGACGTCTGTGGCTGTCCATCAGAACACATATGAGCGCGCTGGTCCTTGGACTCAGCACGCTGGCCCTTCCCGTGGACTGTTCGGGTGATTTAAGCCCACGTGGGCTGTATGTTCAGTACACAGAGGACGTCTCTGGGTGTCCGCCAGCACGCACAGGACGTCTGTGGCTGTCCGTGTGTTTATGTGTGTGTCCGTCTATGTCCGTCAGCACACACAGGACGTCTGTGGCTGTCCATCAGTACACATATCAGGACGTTGGTCCTTGGACTCAGCACGCTGGCCCTTCAGGTGGACTGTTTGAGTGATTTTGGCCCATGTGGGCTGTCTGTTCAGTACACACAGGACGTCTGTGGCAGTCTGTGGCTGTCCGTCAGCACACAGGATGTCTGTGACTGTCCGCGTGTGTCCATGTGTGTCTGTGTGTGTCCGTGTGTGTCCGTCAGCACACACAGGACGTTCGTGTGTGTCTGTCAGCACACATAGGACGTCTGTGGCTGTCTGTGTGTGTTTGTTTGTATTCGTCAGCACACACACAGGACCTCAGTGGCTGTCCATCAGTACACATATCAGCACGTTGGTCCTTGGACTCAGCACGCTGGCCCTTCCTGTACAAACCCGTTAAAAAAAAAAAGAAATGGTCGAGTATCCTTGTGGTGGTCGAGTCGCGGGCAATACAGATCGATCGGGAAATTTGAAGTACGAGAAGGTCGAAGAATGGATCGTGAGTGAAGCATGAGTTGAGATAAGCTGCTCTACCATTGTTAGAAATGTCTTAGATTGATCAGACGGCAGTTTTGGAAGAATCACATTTTTGAAGCACGACGGTTTAGAAGCTCGACGTTTTTGAAGATTGACGTTTCTTCATCGCGAAGTTTTCTCGGAATATCTTCGTATCAGTAAAATATTATTCTGAAGACATTATAAGTCGGAAGCAGGACGGGAATTAAGCAGGACGGGAAGCAAGCACGACGGGATTGAAGCACGACGGGAAAACCCGAAGTTGGGCGAAAACCCTAATTTTGGTATTATCGATTTTTCGAGGAAGCCGGAGGCTCGGGAAATATTTTCCATCAAGGGCAGGATTCACTTGGAGTTTATTAAAAATATTCATCTTATCAGAACGGGCGTAGAAAACATATTCGGGATTGATCGCGGGACGAAAATTCACCGGAAGGGTCGAAATCAGTCGAATGGACCGAGAAGCTCGAGCTGGCCTTATCTATGAGATAAGGACGTGATGTAACCTGCCTGGCATGGTATGTGGCAAGGGAAGCAGGAGGTGTTGAAGCCCAGGAGAGCACAGGATGCTGATTGACACCCAGAAGCACGAGGTGCCGCGAAACCTGCGATCGGAGCATGCTGAGCGACATGTGTGCGCTGAGTGTCAATCTGGATGAGGTCAGGACGTGTATCAGACATCTGGAGGGCATGGTGTCACTCTGCATGATGTTCTGGTCATGCCATCAGACATGTGGAGCACGAGGTGCCGCGACGCATGCGTCCAGAGCCATGCGAAGCGACACACGGGCTGCCACACGGCTTGTTTCTGATTGGTTGCTGCATCCTATATAAACCCCACGACCCCAGCTCATTTCAAACCATCCAGCACACCTGAAACTCAGAGAAAAACGTGAGAGAGAAAGCTAGAGAAAGAAAGTTCGAGTTTCGATCATTTTCGAGTCTTTTCGGCAGTTTTCGAGAACAGTTATTCTACTGATTTCAAGTCAGCACCTAGGGAAGGTTCTGGCCAACTGAAGATAAACCAATTGAATATCAATTCAGATGGGAAGCAAGTCAACGTGGTTAGAGAGAGAGAGAGAAAGAGAGTGTAGCTGAGTTCCGAAGATCGATACTTCACCAAGAAGCGAAGTTCTGTCCAATCGAAGAATTTCTGCAATTGTTATGCGGAAGCTCTGCCCAAGTCAATCTGTCCACTCTACTCATATTCTTTGATGATCAAGTGGAGGTGCTGTCCAAGATCAGTTCAGTTCCATGGTTTCAGTTCAGTTGAGGTTATGGTTCGATACTCTGTTCAGATTTCGGAAGAATTGTTCAGAAGCTAAGGAAGGTGCTGTTCGAGTTGAGTTCAGTCCAGACCAGTATCAGGGGAGGTTCTGTACAAGTCAAGAACAGTCCAGTCCAGTCCAGTCAAGGCATCCATTGGGTTTTGGCCAAGTCCTCTCTGATCAACCAGCTGCTTCTCGCCTAGAACACTGTGAGTTGGTTTTGTGTGAATTCCACTTGGAATTTAGGGTAGATCGAGTCGCATATAGAGTAGAATGATCACGTTATTGAATGGTAGAGTCCTTAGGGTTATTTAATTTATGGAACCGGACTCAGTTTAGCAAGGGCTAAGCTGAGATGAATGGAATTAAGACTGAGTTAATAACCTGACTAGGACTAGGGCTAGGATGCATCATGTTTTCTATTCTTGCGTGTTGATATGGTAGAGTGCAGGTTCCCGTTATCTTTAAAGATAGTTTCTCAGCGGAAGGCTGGACTATCTGGGTAACGGTTTGATTTATTTGTTTAGTATTGATATTATTGTTTAGTTATTAGTACTAAGGGTCTAAGGCCATATAGGCCAGACTACTGGTACTATGGTTAGTCTTGTAGAGTCGAGTGTCTAGTTAGGATCTGGAACTTTATCTTTAGGTTAGGTTCTAGATTGAGTTTGTGTTGTAGCCGACACTATGAGCGTAACCCGTCCATCTAGGCTTGTTTAGGGGTGATTAGTGTTTCCTCAGCCTCGTACCCAGCGGGTTTAAGGAAACCCCTTATTCGTTGGATCGGGAAGACTCAGAGAGACGGGATCATGGCCTAGGGCTGAGTGATTACACGACGGTGTAATGTGCCAGTGACCCGAAGGACTGCGGGCTGTCGCGCGGTGACCCGAAGGACTGTGGGCCGCGGTCGGTTGAAAGTTCCTTCTTCTGGCCTTTGTGGTAGGGAGATAGGATATTGCCGATAGAGAGGAGGAACACGAAGTCACCAGGGCCCAGGTTAGAGTGTTGTGTTAGAGTATCGTAGAGGGTTATGGAACCCTCGAGTCAGTGTAGCACCGATATACGGTGTTACGAGTTAGATCGAGTCGTAGTTACTAATAGTCTTATTATTGTGATTGTGTTTGGTTGATTAATTTGCTTGCAGGTTCTGACATTAAGTCCAAAGTCTGGCTTTGGTACCGGATTAGGCTTGATGTGTATTTTGTTAGTGTAGGCCTGACGTTGGCCTATATGTGTTTGAGTGATTGCTTGTGAAGGGTGGTGGATATTAAAGCTATGCGGTATCATTGGTTGGCCGATCATGTTCTTGTTTGATTGTTGGTCGATCGGCCAATGGTATTTGCATAGTCTAAGTGTCTAACACTACATGAGTATTGAACTCAGGCGTATATATGGTTAACTAGGGATTGTTTGTTAACTTGTTTTAATGCAGGTTCCCGTTACTTGAAGCTAGATCATGGCAGGAGGCCAAGTCTAACTTAGTAGCGGTTTGCTTAGCCTTATCTTTTATTGCATGCTAGGGCTAGATTGATTGTTATTTTGGGTTGTCCGGGTTAGAGTCTAGGTTGCGGGTAGAGGCCGCCAGCTCACTGAGTAACATTAGGTTACTCATCCAACTCCGTTGTCCTTTTTGCAGGTCGCTTTAGGTAAGGATGATCGGATAGCTTGGTGCTGGACGTTAGGACCGTCGGTGTAGATTTTCATGCCTTTTGTAAACGGTATTGTGGATTTGTGTTTAGTTGACTCGATTTGGCATTAGGCCAGGACCGGTCTCGAATTATATCAATGTATGGATATTTCTCGAATCAATAAAGTAATTGTTTTATATGCGCTTCATGAGTACTCTGATATTTGACTAGTCCGGTCTAACACAACGTTAGGTCGTAGTACGGGTTGAAAAGCCTTAGGCCTCGATCTAACAGAAAACGCTAACTCTAGGTACGGGTTGCAAAGCCTTATGCCTTGACGCAGCGGGACGAGTTAGTGGATGAACTGGTCTAGGTCGTGGAGTAAAGTTTGTGACTCTGACCAGATTGTCCCTAGCCCGTCACGTAGCGCTTCCGGACCATGGTGTTGGGTTGGACGATCAGTCATGTTCTTGTTTGATTGTTGGCTGGCCGGTTGGCCTTTCATCTCCAACCCTGGGTATTGTACGGTCGATCGGTCATGTTCTTATTTGATTGTTGGCCGGTTGATCGACCATATGTCTAGGACGGTTCGGGGGTGTTACACTTCCCGTGGACTGTTTGGGTGATTTTGGCCCACGTGGGCTGTCTGTTCAGTACACACAGGACGTCCATGGGTGTCCGCCAGCACACACAGGATGTCCATGGCTGTCTGTGGCTGTCCGTTAGCACACACATGATGTCTGTGGCTGTCCGTGTGTTTCCTTGTGGGTCTGTGTGTGTGCTTCTGTGTCCGTCACCAAACATAGGACGTCCGTGGCTGTCCTTCAGTACACATATCAGCACGTTTGTCCTTGGACTCAGCACGCTGGCCCTTCCCATGGACTGTTTGGGTTATTTTGGCCCATGTGGGCTGTCTGTTCAGCACACACAGGACGTCCGTGGGTGTCCATCAGCACACACAGGACGTTCGTGGCTGTCCGTGTGTGTCCGTGTGTGTCCGTCAGCACACACAGGACGTCCGTGGCTGTCAATCAGTACACATATCAGCACGTTGGTCCTTGGACTCAGCACGCTGGCCAATCCCGTGGACTGTTTGGGTGATTTTGGCCCACGTGGGCTGTCTGTTCAGTACACACAAGATGTCAGTGGGTGTCCGCCAGCACACACTGGATGTCCGTGGCTATCTGTGGCTGTCCGTCAGCACACATAGGACGTCTGTGGCTGTCCGTGTGTGTCCGTCAGCATACACAGGACGTCCGTGGCTGTCCATCAGTACACATATCAGCACGCTGGTCCTTGGACTCAGCACGCTGGCCCTTCCCTTGGATTGTTCGGGTGATTTTGGCCCACGTGGGCTGTCTGTTTAGTACACACAGGACGTCCATGGGTGTCCGTTAGCACACACAGGACGTTCGTGTGTGTCCGTCAGCACACATAAGACGTCCATGTGTGTTCGTGTGTGTCCGTTTGTGTCCGTCGGTACACATATCAGCACGTTGGTCCTTGGACTCAGCACGCTGGCCCTTCCCGTGGACTGTTTGGTTGATTTTTTCCCACATGGGCTGTCTTTTCAGTACACACAGAACGTCCGTGAGTGTCCGCCAGCACACACAGGACGTCCGTGGCTGTCTGTGGCAGTTCGTCAGCACACACAGGACGTTTGTGGCTGTCTATGTGTGTCCTTGTGGGTCCGTGTGTGTGCGTCTGTGTCCGTTGGCACACATAGGACGTCCGTGGCTGTCCATCTGTACACATATCCGCACGTTGGTCCTTGGACTGATCACGCTGGCCCTTCCCGTGGACTGTTTGGGTTATTTTGGCCCACATGGTCTGTATGATCAGTAAACACAGGACTTCTGTGGGTGTCCGTCAGCATACACAGGACTTTTGTGTGTGTCCGTCAGTACACATAGGACGGCTGTGCCTGTCCGTGTGTGTCCGTCAGCACACACAGGACGTCCGCGGCTGTCCATCAGTACACATATCAGCACGTTGGTCCTTGGACTCAGCACGCTGGCCAATCCCGTGGATTGTTTGGGTGAGTTTGGCCCACGTGGGCTGTCTGTTCAGTTCACACAGGATGTCCGTGGGTGTCCGCCAGCACACACAGGACGTCCGTGGCTGACCGTGGCTGTCTGTCATCACACATAGGACGTCCGTGGCTGTCCGTGTATGTCCGTGTGTGTCCGTCAGCACACACAGGACGTCTGTGGCTGTCCATCAGAACACATATCAGCACGCTAGTCCTTGGACTCAGCATGCTGGCCCTTCCCGTGGACTGTTCGGGTGATTTAAGCCCACGTGGGCTGTATGTTCAGTACACAGAGGACGTCTGTGGGTGTCCACCAGCACACACAGGACGTCCGTGGCTGTCCGTGTGTTTATGTGTGTGTCCGTCTGTGTCCGTCAGCACACACAGGACATCTGTGGCTGTCCATCAGGACACATATCAGCACGTTGTGTCACGCCCCCAATCCTGAATAGGATTGTTGGAACGGCCATGGTTCGAGGAAACGTACAAGCCAGTCTTAAGACATCAAGGCAAGCATTCCATGGTCGAGAAAGAAGGTTAAGGACATAAGGAAACTTAGACTTAACCTTATACAAGCTAAGAGACAGCTAGGACGAGTAAGACGGTAGCTGGACGAAGTGGACGAGTAGCTCGGCCAGCTCAAGGAAGCTAGGTTCAGTTTACTCTAGCTCAGTCCCTACTAAGTCAGCTCCACTAGCTGGACTACTAGCTCACTCAGCTGAGGCAGCTGAGAGTCAGCTCATCTCAGCTAGACGGACTGTCCGGGCTTTAGGCCGATCGTCCGGGTCCGGGTCAGTGGCAGGCTGTGAGGTCCGGCCATGAGGCCATGGGCTGTTGGGTCCTTGGGCAAGGCCGTGGGCTGTGTCCAGGAGGCCTGGGGCGTGGGTTGGGCTTGTGGCCGACCCCAAACCCAACCAGAAAGGGCGAAGGGATGCAAGTGGCCGAAAGGGGGCAACTCTTCGCCGATGGTGCCCATTCGCTAGCAAGTCTTGCCTGTTCGTGGGGCAAGACTTACCCCCTCGTTTTCTATAAATATGGGGGCTCTCTGGTCGATTTCATTATCCAATTCCAGAGTAAAATACTCAGAGAAAAACGTAGAGAGAAAGAAAGAGAGAAAGAGAGAGTTCCGGCCAAGAGAAAGGCCGATTGTGGTGGTGTTGTGTTCCGGCGACTCTGATCGTTTGAGAACTAACTCCGGTCAAGAATGGGAGATCAAGACAAGGAGAAGAGCATGGAGAACCCAGACGTGGTTCACAAGGTATGTGATGGGCCGTGGCTCCATCAGACCGAACGGACGGTCCATGCGACCGCACCGCGGCTCTGCTCGGTTCCTAAGTCCCATCCGGCTCTCCTTATCTGTTTCAATTCGTTTCTCTTCTCTTCTTTCTGGTTAAACACGAAGGGTTGTGTTGGTTGAGTCCAAGGGACACGTCCCTAGGCTTTGGCCGAACATAACCAGACCGCTAGCCTAGACACAGGTCGGTTAGACGGATGATCCGATCGCACCAAGACTGGGCGGTTAGGACGAACGGTTGGGAATGACCCAATGGGCACGAGTTGTCAAGAGTCATGAGTGTCCAAAGGTCGTGAGTTGCCAAAGGGTGTCAGGGACCAAAAGGTACGAGTTACCAAAGGTTGCGAACATCAAAAGGTACGAGGACCAAGAGGCACGATTGGCCAAAGGGTGCATGTTCCAAACGGTGTCTTTCGGGACAGGTTAGGACCGATCCATAGGGATCAGCCTATGGCTTGTCTAGTTAAGACAAGGTCACGGTTTGTCTAAGCCAAGGTAGAGTCGCAAGGTCTGACCGGTTGCTAAGCCTTCCGGATTAGGCTTGAGGCTTACTCGGCCGATTGGATCCAGGCCTAAGGCCGGATCAGGTAAGGGAGTCCGCTGGGCCATTGAGCCGGACTCCATTGGCCGGTCGCACCTAGATTCTATCCGGATAGACGGATTGGTCTTTGGGGACGATCCGGATCTGTTCGTGTGTTCTGTTTATCTATTCTGGACTATCTATCTGATTCTAAGTCAAGGGGTGGTTGGTTGAATGACTTAGGATACGGTAGGTAGGTTCATACGTTTTATGATTATGTTGACTGAGGTTTATCTAAGTTCTAGGAACCAAGCCAAGCATTGTAGAATCAATCCGTTCTATTCTCGGTTATGATTAATGCTTATCTGGTTGTGGTTTCAGGAACTAAGGATGGTTCTGGTCAAGCCAAGGAGCCGTGAAGCCTCGGTCAGTGAGAGGCTGTGTAACGTGTGGTTAGATGATGCTAGGGATGAACTAGTGATTGTGTATGAGACTGTTAAGAAGTTGTGTATTGAATCTCATGTTTCTAAGTAATACAAAGTTTATACATTATTATTCCGCTGTGCAATCTGTTCCTTTAATTATGAACCTCATATTCGAATATGACTTAGTAACTAATAGACTAAAAATGGATCAAACAAGCAGAGAAATTAATAAGTAAGCCTGCGGACTCCATCAGGTCGAGAGGCCAGGGTTCGGGTCTTACAAGTTGGTATCAGAGCATGCTTGATTCTAGGATAGTTGGGTTAGGCAGTCCACACACACAAACGCAGCCAACTGATTAGGTCTCACGGTGAGGTTTGATTGCTTAGTCTAGGGATTGTTTTGTTCTTTTTATGTTAGTGTGTTTCGTACTAACATTGTCTGAATCCTTAGGCTGGAAAAAGCAAATCGGGAAAGTCCCGAAGGAGTAAGAAAACAGCCGGTCAGTCTAGTCAAGTGGCCATGGACGGGACCAATCTATCCGGATTGCAAACCGATCCGGCCGCAGCTGACACTAGAGACGTGTTGCCAACTGATCAGGCTAATCTTACGGGGACGCAACAGGATGGTCAGGAACATCGGGAGAGTGATGAGGAAGTGGAATCCTCGAACGCTAACCGTGATGGTGACCAGCATGAGAGAGTGGCCGATGGAACGGCTAATGTGCCCGCAACACTGTCCAAAGAGGACTTGTTAGAGGCCATGAAGGTAATGGGGACTCAGTTGCGGCTATGGTGCAACTGTTCACGCCACTAGTGAACTCCTCGGTTGGCCAGGCTACGCCTGTGGCTACGACCACCCCCAACACCAATGGTCCAGTTGTGGAAACGGTTGAGGTGATCGAGATCGATCCACCGGAAAAGTCTGAAAAGAAGGTGGACTATCTGAGTCTGCTTCAACATTTATCCAGGTTGGGTACGAAGCATTTCTCCGGTAGCACCGACCCTATTGTGGCAGACGAGTGGAGGAGTAGGCTGGTCCGAAACTTTCAATCAACTCGCTGTCCAGTGGATTACAGACGCGACATTGCGGTTCACTTCCTGGAAGGGGACGCGCATAACTGGTGGCTTGCAGTGGACAAGCGCACCAATGGGAGTTTGGAAAGTTTTGCGGACTTTGAAGTTGAATTCAACCGCAAATACTTCCCTGCTGAGGCTTGGGATCGTCTGGAAGCTCAGTTTCTAGATTTGGCCCAAGGCCGCAGGACCGTACGAGAGTACGAAGAAGAGTTCAACCGGCTCAGACGGTTTGTTGGAAGAGAGCTGGAGGACGAGGCAGTCCAGGTCCGTAGGTTCATCCGAGGCCTAAGGCCCGAACTGAAGACCCATTGCTCGATCCGCACTTTCAACACCGTCGGAGAACTGGTGGAACGGGTGGCTTTGCTAGAGTCTAACTTGGCTGAAGAAGCTAAGCTTAAGGCTAAGTCACAGTCTGGCCCGTCGGGCAAAACAAATGATAAAAAGAGGAAGTGGGACCAGGTGCACGGAGGTAAGACCTCTGGTGGCCGACCTACATGTCCCAAGTCTGGAAAGAATCATCCCGGTGAGTGCTGGAAGGCCATGGGGGCTTGTGTGCGATGTGGCAGCATGGATCACACGATCCAAAATTGCACTCGACCAAACCGATTCTCAGACCAGTCCAGTGACAGCGGCTCCGTGACTTGCTTCCAATGTGGGAAGACTGGACACTACAAGTCGGACTGCCCTAAGCTACAAGGAGGACAAGGGAAGGGCCGTGGAGACACAGGCAAGTCGACCCAGAGTAGGCCAACCACAACACCAAGGGTGTATGAGCTGTCCCGGGACGACGGCGCTTCTGGATCGTTTGATTCGATCTCTGGTAATTCCTAAATTTTTTCTTTTTACATTCAAGTAGAAAATGCTTGGTATGGAACCTAGAATGTCTAGGGGATTCTGATGGGGGTCTCTGGTAGGAACCCTCATGATTGGTGGTGTGGAAACCCACGTACTTTTCGACACAGGGGCTACACATAGTTTTGTGAGTCCGGGACTGGTCGGAAAGGGTCTGTTCTGTCTGGACCCTGGAGATAATTTTGGGATAGTGAGGGCGGCCGGAGGGCAAGCCATGAACTCACTAGGTCTCATGTCAAATATCCCAGTGTCAATACAGGGAAAGGTATTCCCTGTGGATTTGGTCTGTGTCCACCTAAAGAATCACGAAGTGATCCTAGGTATGGACTGGTTGGGAAAGTATCGGGCCACTCTCGATTGCCATAGAGGTCGTGTGCAATTGGAGACTGGGCTTCGACCGATCCAGTACCAATGTCTGTGTCCGGCTCAAGAGAAAGTAGTGGTTTCAGCAGTTCGAGCGATTCGGATGTTGGAACAGGGTTGTCAGTCCTTTTTGGCTACAATTACAACTACAGAGCCGGGCAGTTCTGTCTGTCTGAAAGACCTTTCAGAGGATTCGTTGGTGTCGAAGTTCCCAGATGTGTTCCAGGTACCTCAGGGTGTCCCCCCTGATAGGTCGGATCCATTTACGATTGAACTAGAGCCAGGGACAGCTCCGCTGTCCAAGAGTCCGTACCGGATGGCTCCGGCCGAGATGGCCGAGCTAAAGAAGCAATTGGAAGAATTGCTTGACAAGGGGTTCATACGGCCAAGTAGCTCCCCTTGGGGTGCACCAGTCCTCTTTGTGAAAAAGAAGGATGGTAGCATGCGTCTGTGCATCGACTATCGAGGGTTGAACAGGGTCACTGTGAAGAACAAGTACCCGTTGCCCAGGATAGACGAGCTGTTGGATCAACTCAAAGGAGCCAAGTGGTTTTCCAAGATTGATTTGGCTTCAGGGTATCATCAGATCCCTATAGAGCCAAATGATATTAGGAAGACGGCATTTAGGACCAGGTACGGTCATTACGAGTTCGTAGTGATGCCGTTCGGTCTGACCAATGCACCTGCCGCTTTCATGAAAATGATGAACAGCGTGTTCCGGGATTTCTTGGATGAATTCGTGATCATCTTCATTGATGATATCCTAATTTATTCCAAGGATGAGGAATCTCATAGGAAACACTTGAGAGCCGTGCTGGAACGATTACGAGAACACAAACTCTATGCTAAACTCAGTAAATGTAGTTTTGGCAGAAGAGTATTGGGTTCCTCGGCCATATTGTTTCCGATCAGGGCATCTCGGTGGATCCAGAGAAGATCAGGGCAATCAAGGATTGGCCCCGACCACGCAGTGCTACGGAAGTCAGAAGCTTCTTAGGGCTGGCAGGTTACTATAGGAAGTTTGTGAAAGGATTCGCAAGCTTGGCTCAGCCTATGACGCGGTTGACTGGGAAGGACGTTAAGTTCACATGGGCTGAAGAGTGTGAGGAATGTTTCTCCGCACTTAAGAACATGCTGACTAGCGCACCCGTCCTGGTGCTTCCGGAGGCCGATCAACCATATGTGGTCTATACGGACGCGTCCATCACTGGACTAGGTTGCGTATTGACCCAGCATGGGAAGGTCATTGCCTATGCATCCAGGCAGTTGAGGAAACATGAGGGAAACTACCCCACCCATGATCTCGAAATGGCTGCGGTAGTATTCGCCTTAAAGATTTGGCGATCATACTTGTATGGCGCCAAAGTTCAGATACTTACGGACCATAAGAGTCTTAAGTATATATACACCCAGCCTGAGTTAAACTTAAGGCAGAGGAGGTGGATGGAATTCGTAGCTGACTATGATTTGGACATCACCTACTATCCGGGAAAGGCTAATCTGGTAGCAGACGCTTTGAGCCGGAAGAGGGCTGATGTATCGGCCGAACGGGAGGTGGACGACCTGGACGGTATGGTCCATGCTCTGCGGCTGAATGTGCTGACTACGGAAACCGAAGCTTTGGGGTTGGAGGCGGTTAACCAAGCCGACCTGCTTACTCAAATCCGGTTGGCTCAAGGTCAGGACGAGAACCTGAATAAGGTTGCTCAGAATGATAGGACGGAGTACCAGACTGCAAAGGATGGTACCATCCTAGTAAACGGACGGATCAGTGTTCCTAATGATAGGAGTCTAAAGGAAGAGATTATGAGGGAGGCTCATAAGTCCAGATTCTCGGTTCATCCTGGTGCGACCAAGATGTACCAGAACCTTAAGAAATTCTATCATTGGATCCGTATGAAGGCAGATGTAGCGGATGGGTGGCCAAGTGTTCCACTTGCCAACTCATCAAAGCAGAACATCAGGTGCCTAGTGGGTTATTGCAAAGCTTGCCTATTCCGGAATGGAAATGGGATCACATCACAATGGACTTTGTGACCGGGTTCCCTACCACAAGGAATAAGAAAGATGCGGTTTGGGTTGTGTTGATCGACTAACCAAATCAGCACACTTCCTGGCTATCAAGAAGTCGGATGGGGTAGATCAGATTGTACGTAAGTACATTGATGAGATCGTCCGACTACATGGTGTGCCGGCAAGCATAGTCTCAGATAGGGATTCAAGGTTCACATCTTACTTCTGGAAGCTTTCCAAAAGGCCTTAGGAACAAGAGTGAACATGAGTACAGCCTATCACCCACAGACGGATGGACAGTCTGAACGTACGATCCAGACGTTGGAAGATATGTTGCGAGCATGTGTTCTAGACTGGGGTGATTCCTGGGAGAAACATCTACCTCTGGTAGAATTTGCTTACAACAATAGTTTCCATAGTAGTATTGGCATGTCGCCATACGAAGCTCTGAATGGGCGTCCATGCAGGACACCCTTTGCTGGACCTAAGTTGGGGAACGCAGCATGATTGGTCTTGAGATTGTCGAAGACACAACCGAAAAGATCAAGTTCTTGAGGGACAAGATGAGACAGGCACAAGATCGCCAAAAGAACTATGCAGATCGAAGAAGGAAAGATCTCGAGTTTCAAGTAGATGACTTGGTGTATCTCAAAATGATTACCTTCAAAGGACGAGTCCGAAATTCCGGGAGACGGAAGTTAGACCCGAGATACTTGGGGCCGTTCAAGGTCATTGAAAGAGTTGGGATGGTGGCCTACAAGTTGGACTTACCGGCCAAGATGGACGCATTTCATAATGTGTTCCACGTCTCCCAACTTCGGAAATGTTTGACGGACCAAGACATCGCTCTTCCTGCCATTCCAGACGATCTTGGTAAGAACCTAACCTTGGAAACGAGGCCAGTTCGAATCATAGATAGGATGGAAAAAGCAACAAGGAAGAAGACGGTCCAGATGGTCAAGGTCGTCTGGGACTGTAATGGTCAGGATATAATCACTTGGGAGACCGAAGTAGAATGAAAGCAGAGTACCCAGAGTGGTTGGATCAGTTTGTTTCCGAGGAAGCATTCGATTCGGATTCAAGGACGAATCTATCCCAAGGGGGGGAGACTTGTCACGCCCCCAATCCTGAATAGGATTGTTGGAACGGCCATGGTTCGAGGAAACGTACAAGCCAGTCTTAAGACATCAAGGCAAGCGTTCCATGGTCGAGAAAGAAGGTTAAGGACATAAGGAAACTTAGACTTAACCTTATACAAGCTAAGAGACAGCTAGGACGAGTAAGACGGTAGCTGGACGAAGTGGACGAGTAGCTCGGCCAGCTCAAGGAAGCTAGGTTCAGTTCACTCCAGCTCAGTCCCTACTAAGTCAGCTCCACTAGCTGGACTACTAGCTCACTCAGCTGAGGCAGCTGAGAGTCAGCTCATCTCAGCTAGACGGACTGTCCGGGCTTTAGGCCGATGGTCCGGGTCCGGGTCAGTGGCGGGCTGTGAGGTCCGGCCATGAGGCCATGGGCTGTTGGGTCCTTGGGAAGGCCGTGGGCTGTGTCCAGGAGGCCTGGGGCGTGGGTTGGGCTTGTGGCCGACCCCAAACCCAATCAGAAAGGGCGAAGGGATGCAAGTGGCCGAAAGGGGGACAACTCTTGGCCGATGGTGCCCATTCGCTAGCAAGTCGTGCCTGTTGTGGGGCAAGACTTACCCCCTCGTTTTCTATAAATATGGGGGCTCTCTGGTCGATTTCATTATCCAATTCCAGAGTAAAATACTCAGAGAAAAACGTAGAGAGAAAGAAAGAGAGAAAGAGAGAGTTCCGGCCAAGAGAAAGGCCGATTGTGGTGGTGTTGTGTTCCGGCGACTCTGATCGTTTGAGAACTAACTCCGGTCAAGAATGGGAGATCAAGACAAGGAGAAGAGCATGGAGAACCCAGACGTGGTTCACAAGGTATGTGATGGGCCGTGGCTCCATCAGACCGAACGGACGGTCCATGCGACCGCACCGCGGCTCTGCTCGGTTCCTAAGTCCCATCCGGCTCTCCTTATCTGTTTCAATTCGTTTCTCTTCTCTTCTCTCTGGTTAAACACGAAAGGTTGTGTGGTTGAGTCCAAGGGACACGTCCCTAGGCTTTGGCCGAACATAACCAGACCGCTAGCCTAGACACGGGTCGGTTAGACGGATGATCCGATCGCACCAAGACTGGGCGGTTAGGACGAACGGTTGGGAATGACCCAAAGGGCACGAGTTGTCAAGAGTCATGAGTGTCCAAAGGTTGTGAGTTGCCAAAGGGTGTCAGGGACCAAAAGGTACGAGTTACCAAAGGTTGCGAACATCAAAAGGTACGAGGACCAAGAGGCACGATTGGCCAAAGGGTGCATGTTCCAAACGGTGTCTTTCGGGACAGGTTAGGACCGATCCTTATGGATCAGCCTATGGCTTGTCTAGTTAAGACAAGGTCACGGTTTGTCTAAGCCAAGGTAGAGTCGCAAGGTCTGACCGGTTGCTAAGCCTTCCGGATTAGGCTTGAGGCTTACTCGGCCGATTGGATCCAGGCCTAAGGCCGGATCAGGTAAGGGAGTCCGTTGGGCCATTGAGCCGGACTCCATTGGCCGGTCGTACCTAGATTCTATCCGGATAGACGGATTGGTCTTTGGGGACGATCCGGATCTGTTCGTGTGTTCTGTTTATCTGTTCTGGACTATCTATCTAATTCTAAGTCAAGGGGTGGTTGGTTGAATGACTTAGGATACGGTAGGTAGGTTCATACGTTTATGATTATGTTGACTGAGGTTTATCTAAGTTCTAGGAACCAAGCCAAGCATTGTAGAATCAATCCGTTCTATTCTCGGTTATGATTAATGCTTATCTGGTTGTGGTTTCAGGAACTAAGGATGGTTCTGGTCAAGCCAAGGAGCCGTGAAGGCTCGGTCAGTGAGAGGCTGTGTAACGTGTGGTTAGATGATGCTAGGGATGAACTAGTGATTGTCTATGAGACTGTTAAGAAGTTGTGTATTGAATCTCATGTTTCTAAGTAATACAAAGTTTATACATTGTTATTCCGCTGTGCAATCTGTTCCTTTGTTTATGAACCTCATATTCGAATATGACTTAGTAACTAAAAGACTTAAAATGGATCAAACAAGCAAAGAAATTAATAAGTAAGCCTGCGGACTCCATCAGGTCGAGAGGCCAGGTTCGGGTCTTACAAGTTGG